>NC_070586.1:8602907-8890407 GCF_027409825.1 Scomber japonicus
GCTGGTTATCTCCTTCAGTGTGTGGCAAGTAGCTACACACACACACACACACACACACACACACACACACACACACACACACACACACACACACACACACACACACACACACACACACACGCCCACCTCTTCCCTCCATCATCCCAGCTGTGAAGTGTCATCAGAATCAGAGATGACTGACAGCCAAACTGAGGCGATATGAATATGAATGGGACTGTGTGAATATGAATATGCAGATGAGGAGCGGAGACAGTTTGGCTGCTGTCTTCTTTTTATGACAGATCTGTCAGAAACTGACGGCTGTCATCCTTCAGCCTCACTACTTTAGGATAAGACCTGGCATTTACTGACCTGACGGGAGCAGAAAGAGACTGTACTGCATCAGACTAAAGCCAAGCAAAAATCAGACACAATCGTAAAATGTCACAAATTAATTATGTCTGTTTAAGAGTGTTAATATCATTGGAAACATCGTTGATTGTTAAGATCAGTTTTAAATATTGAAATCTACAAGAAAAACTGCATTCTTGTTTCTTTGACTTCCAGTACAAAAGATTAGAGCTGCAACAAGTAGCTGAATAATAATAGTAATATATTTAGTTATACACAGTATATATATAATATGATAATAAACTTTATACTGTACTATTTTACATGGCTAAAACATTTAAGTACTATAATTATGCAGTACAAATCAAAATAATGTAGAATAATGTAAGATAGCTTATTTTTTATATATAAACCTTCGCCTCCAAGCACCTCGGCCACCACTGCTTCACTAATGTTTTGCAATTAATTCAAATAAATCACGTTACTTTGGACGTTTTGCAACTGAATTGGGAAATAAAGCTTTTAGGTTTTCGGCAACTGATGATTGGAACAGTTTACAATCTGAACCTCAACTTCTTATATCGGATTTAAAGCACTAGTGTAAACTCTGGAGTAAACTCTGTCTGTGTGCAAGTGTTTAATATGAGTACGTTTTAATGTAGCTCATTTACGTATGTGCTGCCTGTCTGATTCTCTTACTCTAACTGTGTTGCTGCTGTCTTGGCGAGGTCTCCCTTATATAAGAAATCCTTGATCTCAACGGGACTAACCTGGTTAAATAAAGACTAAATATAAAAGATAAAAAACTTCTTATAGCATATCTGGTACAACAGTTCACATGGTATATAACCCACAAAAAAATGTCCAGAGCATCGTCACTGTCAGCCCAAATCATCACATTTACACAAACTGCAGCCAAAGAATGGATTCATTATTATATTCATCATGTTATTATATATTTTTTAAGAGATGTACAGTAGACGCTGCGATTGCTTCATTCCTCCCATAGTTTGTGGAGCTGCTGCAGAGCTGCTGCTTACGAAGGTTTGACACTGTGGAGATTTGATTGCATTGTTGCTACAGTGCCTCTCCCTCCATGACAACAGCTGTTGTGCTGCACCCGTACATTGCTATATACAGTATATATTGCATAAACACACTTTGACACCAACACCACATAGGACTTCAGGTATCTTTGTGTATAAATGTTTTTTTTTTCTTGTCTCTCCTGCTGATTGATATAACACAGCAGCAGTTCACGCTACAAATAAAGATTTTGCCCTCATAAGCAATTTGTGTCAATCACTTAATGAAACTTTATTTATATAGCACCTTTCATACCGGTTGATGTTGTTCAGAGTGACAAGCTGATAACAAGTATGAAGTAGAGCGGGTAGAACATAAAGAGAAATGTTGTATGGATTCAGTTATACAGAAGGAGAAAGTCTTGGTATTATCTGTATGACGAGTGATAAAAGAATCTTCTCCTACTACTATTATCAGTCGTTATAGAGCATTTAGTTTGACTCCTTTTTGTAATCTTGGTGTCAGATTTTACATTGCATGAAATGAAGTTAATGTGTGTTTGTGTGTTGTTTTTTTACAGTGAGATCAGCCATCTGGAGTCAGGTCTGGTGGTGGAGCTGTGGAACAAAGGTTTAATCTGGGACACCATGATCGGCACAGCTCTGATACCCCTGGACACCATTCGGCAGTCTGATGAGGTAATAACACAATCACACTCTTACGGTCAATCCACACAAAAAGAGGTTTTAGATGGCAGGTATTTCATTAATCACAACTGAGATGCTTTTATTTTGTTAAATGTATTAAACAACACTGATTCCCAGACATCCCGGGACCCCTCATATTTTATTTATGTCCAGAGGTTTTTCTTTCCCTTTGGTTGAGCTCATTTTAGCACATACAGTTGTTTAAGTCTCACAAATTCCCCACCATTTATATGTGGGTCAGTGAGAAATATGGATTGGCAAGATATGCAATTGAAACATATCTTTAAGAAATGTCTGGAAAACAGCATCAGGTTCGTTAAAATGCACATCTTGTTGGTTTTATGTCATTTGAAATTACATTTAAACCATTTTTAACCAAAAGTAAGACTGAATGCTCCTAAAAATGTCAAATGGTGTAACCACAAAAAAAAGATAATTAAATATTTTATCTACCTACAGTGTATTTAAGTGGACTTATACTAATAATTACTTAAATGTTTCTTGATCTCCATGGTTACCCAGATTAAATGTAATATTTAGAACAATAGTATTCCATTAGCTTTATTTAATATAAAAGTTATAATGTAAGATCATGCCAAACTAGTTGATATGGTGTTTTATTGAGAATTTACTGTTTTTAAGCAAGTTTGATTATTTGGTACGAAGTTTTTATGGTTACACCACTTAGACATTTTTACCATAATCCTCTAATATATTCTCTCTAAATGGATTAAAAGCAGAAATTTGATGCTCTGTCCACAAAAAAAAGAATGTGTGCAAGTTATTTATACGTTAATTTTCCCATTTTAACCACTTTTAAATTTGACTAAACCACAAAAAACATCATTGACCCATGTATCTATAATAATTGTCAGTTTGACCCTGAATCAGTGCAGCCTGATTCAACTTGCTCGCTACAATGGGCAGAGAAACATAATCAATACATACACTGATTTCTTTCTGTGGAGCTGACATGAAAATTATTTCCATTCATTGAATTTCTGCTGTCAGTCAGCTTGGTGAAGACAGTTTGGCTTCTAACAAACAGCTGGTTCTGTGTACAGAGACGTCCGAGTGCAGGTCTCTGAGTCAGTGTGGATTAAACTGACAGAGCTAGTGCTTACACACCGCTCACGTCTGGCTTTGTATGTGGATTCCCAGTTAAGCTGGATTTATAAGTCCACACATACATAGATATCATGAAGAAGATAAATATAGTTGCACTGGCATCGGTGAGCTTAAAGGTATACGTCTCATGTTTAAAAGACACGTTGACTGGATGTAGTTACTCTTTAGTATTAATGTTGGTACTGGACTGATACTGTGTCGTACCTGTCAGAAACTCTCCTCATCTTCTACTCGTGGCTCAGTTGTTTTTGCACCTCAGCAACTCTTAATATGGCATGAGTGTGACATAAAGCCCCACACTCTTACACCGCATCCTGACATACAGCGAGCAAGTGAACCGGTGACGAAATCTCGCTCGAAACTTTCCTGATATGCAGCGCGACTATTTTATCGCGAGTATATTCCAAACCAATCAAATTATTGAGGGGCTAGCTAGCTTGTCAACAGGAAGCAGCATGTACATTTCAACCAAAGTGTTTAGGGGCGGGACACGGCGGCGAAATTTTGTCCAGATGGAGACAGAGCGATGATGGTGATGTCACTCGCGGCATGTCAGGAAAGGCTGATTGAAAACTAATGTATTTTAATCACTTTTCTCGCTCACGTCGCTGTATATCAGCGATGCGGTGTCCGTTATATTTTTACAGACAATAAGCCACAGTTTGCCCCATAATTACTATATCTTAGACACACTCATTACCTCTCTGCGGCCGGACAAACTGCCTTCACCAAACTGACTGTCTCCATGGGAGTAAATTGGCAGTGTTTGTATCTATTAATTAATTGATAATACGTTTAAAATATATATATATATATAATGTGGGATATTTGTGTGATTTTAACAGCTGCTTGATCAGATTACACTTCATTAAATGCGATAGAAACACAGTCAGAGCGTAAAAAAAAAAAACACAGATGGTTTCCGTTTAACTGCCTCAGATTCAGTGTGGATTTATACATTTAATATCATAAACATGTATCTATGAATTGGCCATGGCTTCTCTATGTGTTCCAGTTCACCACGGGAGACTGTTGTGTTGTCACTTTTCCGACTGTCCTTCTTATTGGCTGGAATAATTTGCCCATTTACAGACCCATTGCTGTGTATGAACATGCATAGAAAGAACAGCAAGTGGACCATGAGGAGATATTTACTGAATTTGACAGAAAGTGTATTGGATTAGAATCACTGACTCTACCTTTTAAACATCATCTGTACCTGTCACCAAGTTTTAGAAAAGGATTCTCACTGGTTGCCAGCTAGAAGTAGTTGCCAGACTCATTTTAGTGCACTGCAGGCAGCCTTGTCTCCCCTCTAGACCTCATTACTTTTTTTCTGGAGAGCTTTAAAGTAAGGCAGCGGCGCCGGTGTAGTCATTAATAATACAGCCCCCAATATTTGACTTCTCCACTCAGTTTGAAGCACAGTAAACACTCGCCCGCTCTGTCACTGTCTGATCTGCCAGTGTTGCTCCTCACCTCTTCATCTTTTCAACTTTGCAGAGTTTATTGAACGTTATTCCTCCACAGCCGACCTGTGATCTCAATTACTATGTTAATGCTTTTCATCCTCAATAAGTAAATGTTTCCGTCTTTCTCTATTTTCTTCTTTATCCCAGTCTTTTATCTGTTTTGTCTTCATTTCCTAAATCTTGACCTCTTTCTTTATCCTTCTCATCCCTATTTTGTTTTTTTAAATGTCTGTTTCTCTCTTTTAGGAAGGACCAGGAGAGTGGGCGTCTCTGGACTCAGAGGTGTTAATGATGGAAGATGAAATCTGTGGTACCACCAACCCAACTCCACATCAAGTGCTGCTGGACACCCGCTTTGAATTACCCTTTGGTATGCAAATGTGCACACACACGTCACATTTACTCAAAGAATCGCACACAGACACCTAGCCGCAGAGCCAGAAAACTACTCTTCTGCATGTTAAAAGTGTGACAGGATGATAATTGTGACTTTTTAAAAATACCACTTTAGTCCCTCACACCTGTAAACTCACCAACATCCATCCAAAAAAGTGTCCTTTAATTGTGCAGCTGCTCTAATCCAGAGAAGAAAAGGTCATTTTCTAAAAATGTTACTGCAACAAGATTTATGAGCAGTGCCCCCCCTCCTCCCCCCTCCTCCTTCTTTGCCCTGGATTTCGCCACTCAGGTAGTCCTAACTTATCTGATTGGAGGTGATTAATGATAGCCTCGAGAAGAAGATCTGCAGACACGACTCAGGGCTGTGAAATTACGGCGGTGTCATCTGCATGTTTTTCCGGGAAAAGGATCATTCATTCTGTTGGCAGTGTGTTATATAAAGCTCTAAAATGAAGGAAAAATTTAGCATCAATCAAAGATAAAGCAAATTATGTTCCTTCATTATCAGGTTTTTGAGTACGGTTAGTGCATCCCCTCATTGTCCTGCATCACATTTGGTTTTGAGTGATAATTAAATCAAAATTGACAAGCAGAAGAAGGACAAGACAACTTTTTCATGGTAGCTTGTAGGGCTGGGTGATTATGGCAAAAATCTAAATCACGATTAATTGAACTTTTAACCTCGATTACGATTAATGGAGGATTATCTCCACCCTTGATAAACAATTATGTATTTTCACAGTTTCTTTAGTTACACTGCTGCCCTCACACATGAGGATCTTTAGCGAGTGAAAATAAAGATGTTTTAAGGTGTGACGCTGTGGTTAATGTCTAGTTTACTTGATTAGAACTATGTAAAGATCATGGTTTGGGTTAAAATGAAGGAAGGAAAGACGGAGGAAGGAAGGGAGGAAGAAGGAATGTAGGAGGGAGGGAGAAAGAAAAGAGGAAGGGGGAAGGAAGGAAAGAATGACAGAAGGAAGGAGGGAAGGACGGAGGGAAGAACGAAAGAGAGAAGGAAAGGAGGAAAGAGAGAAGGAGGGAGAAAGAAGGAAGGAATGGAGGGAGGGAGGGAGGGAGGGGAGGAAGGAAGGAAGGGAAGAAGAAGGAAAGTAGGAGGGAGGGAGAAAGGAAAAGAGGAAGGGAGGAAGGAAGGAAAGAAGGACAGAGGGAAGGAAGGAAGGGAGGGAGAGATGGAGGGAGGAAGGAAGAAGGAAGGAAAGGAGGAAGGAAGGTAGGAGGGAGGGAGAAAGCAAAAGAGGAAGGAAGGAAATAAGAACAGAGGAAAGGAAGGAGGGAAGGAAAGAAAGAGGGAGGGAGGAAGGGAGGAAAGAGAGGAAGGAACGAAAGAGAGAAGGAGGGAGGAAGGAAGGAAAGGAAGGAGGGAGGGAGGAAGGAAGGAAGGAAAGGAGGGAGGGAAGAAGGAAAAGCAGATGGAAGCTGTGGTTTCATGTCTAGTTTATTTGATTAGAACTATGTAAAGATCATGGTTTGGGTTAAAATTATCAAGTTTTCAAATTCCTTAAAGATACGCAACCTTTGCTGTCATGGCAACAGTGAACACCACGATTAACTGACATGAGCAAGATTAAGTCGATTAGAGTTTCTAAATGTCGGTTTTGATTATTTTTTTATTAATAGCCCTAGTAGC
This sequence comes from Scomber japonicus, assembly GCF_027409825.1. Taxonomy (NCBI): domain Eukaryota; kingdom Metazoa; phylum Chordata; class Actinopteri; order Scombriformes; family Scombridae; genus Scomber; species Scomber japonicus. Next base: position 8,609,621 of record NC_070586.1, read on the forward strand.
TTGTAACTTTAAGTAAGATATCATCCTGATCAGATGTTTACTTGAACTTTGCAGGATTCACTGACAACAACATTAACTCCTGTCCATGTTTATCTTCTTATGTGAGATTGCTTTATAGCTTTGGACATTTGTAATATAACATTAACAATAAAGCTACCTCAGGTTTCATCAATAGAGACATGTGTCTGTAACCCCCCTTGGCTTCCATAAAGAAGCTTCTTATGTTAGAGCTTGTGAAAGTACCATTAGTGTTCATTAACTTTTTATGAAGGGTTTCATAGTTGGAAATGTTTGGGTTGCTCCAATTTGTATTTTTCTTTTTGATTCTCCAGTATAACCAGCTAAAAAGCAACATTATGTTAGACTACTTTATTTCTGCAGCATATCAGGGAGCTTTGTGAAGTATCTGGCCTTTTACTCTTGAGCTGCCTCTGCTTTTCTCCTCGCACTGCCTGGCACTCTATTTATCAACGCTCACCTGATGTCAAGATGGCACAGGTTCATGCTGCTTTACTGTCATCCTGACACAAAAGCTGAAGGCCTGGAGATGAAGATAAGATAGTTTGTTTTTCCTGTTTTAGCCGACTTTGACAAATCCCCCTAAAAAACACTTCCAAGTGTTTGACATCCAATTAACAACACAGGCATTAATCAATAGGGAGTTGCATCTTTTTGGTTGCTAAAATTGTATTATATTAAAACCAAGTCATGCTAAGTGTATTAAAAGCTGCATGTAAAATATGATTTAAAATTAGAGTGCTATTAATACTATTTTAATTCATGTTTTTGTACATGTATTTACAGCATATTAATGACTAACTAGCTAAAACTGCACTTTGACACAGTACATGAAATTAGAGCTGGGCAATATATTCATACTGTCTCAATATCATGACATGAGACTAGATATCGTCTTAGATTTTGAATATAGAAATATCATATATCAAAAGGGTCTTTTCCTGGTTTTAAAGGCACACAGTAAGCATTAAGTGATGTAATTTTCTTAACAGACTTTGCTGTTCTATTATTTGTCTTCACCCACTTATTCATTATATACAAATTACTGATGATCAATTATCAAAATCCTCAGGGTTATGGTTAGCAGTCATTCCTACAATACTGTCACAAAATCGATATCAACGTATTTCATCAAAAAATATTACGATATATGAGTTTGTCCATATTTCATCAAAAAATATTACGATATATGAGTTTGTCCATATCACCCAACTCTACACAAAAGTCAAGTCAAGTCCATTTTTTTGTACAGTCCAATATCACAATTTTTCAGTCTGTAGTTTTACAGTCTCTTCTTTTATAGTCTGTACAGCAATACAACATCCTCTGTCCTTAGACCCTTGTTTCGAATAAGGAAAAACTCATTAAACTATAATATAGAGAAACTTTTAATGTTTTAATGCATTACATATACAGTATCTATCATTAAAATAAGGAAATCAATTTACATTTTACTTGGGTAACATGGCAGGCTTCTTCTACCCAAACTACTTCTCTTTCTCCAGCTTTGGGGAGGACCTGTGAGGCCCCCGAGGTGGTTGCTAAATTCTATTTTTGGGAGCCCCAAAAGGAAACCTCCTCATGAGCTATTAAACACACATGAATATAAGATGGGAGCATGTCAGGCAGCGTGGATGGGATAGGATGGGATGGGATGGGATAGGATGGGATGGGACAGGGAGTGAGGGGGCCACTGTGGGAGAGGTGGGGCTATAGTGCCTGTGGTCTGTCATATCTACTTGCACTTTGCCTCACATTCTGTGTTTTGTGCTCTCACCCATACATTATTTACCCTCTTTCTTCATCACCCCTTCATCCTACCATCCCTCTATATTCCATGTGTGGGTATTTCTACCACGTCCCCTCGTTTACAACCCACCTTTCCTCTTGCTCGCTCCTTCAATTCTTTTTGCTGTTTTTAACTTTTTCCCACTTTTAATCCATCTTTTGTCTGTTTGAACAACTTGTTCAGACATCCCAGAAGACGAGGCTCAGTATTGGACTAGTAAACTGGAGCGAATAAACACCATGCGGATACATGATGAGGTAAGTTTGCTAAAGTCAACCTCCTGTTAATAAGTTATAAATTGTTAAGCTGTTAAGACGATAAATAGCAGTTCATTCAGGACTCTTAATGGATATCTAAATACTGAGAAAAAAGTGGGGAAATCCAGCTAGGATAGACTTCCTTTTCCTTCACCTTGATGGTCTTAGCATGGTGATTTGAATCCTTAATGTCACTTAAAACTAAATTTTACAAACAAGACATGACAACATCTTTCTGATTTTGATTGTCAAGACATAAAATGAATCATAAAAACGTTCATTTGCCATGCATTTATTGTATCTTGCATCCATTCAAATAACAGTAGAATCAGATGAAGTACATGACAGCTCACTGTACCAGATTACACTGTAACATTTGGGGAAAAGAGATAGCAGCAAAAATGTTCTTAACCTTTAAATTTAGTTTTTTCATTTAAATCTGTATATGTTTTAATGAAATGCAAGATATTTTTGTTTGTACAACTGTGCTGTTTGCTATTGAGTTTTATCTACACACTGTGAGACTACAGCTTGTATACTTTTGAGACCATTCTGTTTACTTATTTAGTTTTACCCAACATGTCACATTGTGCATCTTTTTTAGTGATTGACTCTCTGCTGCCACCTGATGGCAAATAATGGTTAATACAACACATATTATCCATACAGTACATACTATAATGAGATGTGTGTTTTTATACCTATCTACCTTGGTTACATTAACTACATATTGAACAAACTATCATTGTCATTCATTAATCCTCCACTGACCCCTTCACATTTTCACTTCCTGTTTTTTCCCCTTGTAACAGTATCCACTGCAGGAAGAGGTGCAGAGAAGAAGAATGGCATCTCTGCCCTCCCAGTGCTGTAAGTATAAAAGAAAACATTTGGTTAGATCCATTCATGACATAACACTTTCACATGTACGTTTATATGTGTTTGTGTTTCTATGTTTTGTGTCCATTGCACAATAATGACTATTTCGGACAAAACAATACATAAAGAATACTTATTTCCTTCATATGTTTATGTGCTGGAAAATACATTTTACATCAGTCATGACTCAAATTTTGATGCATTTTGGCAATTAAAATAAATATAAATCACATTTTCATTTACTTACAGTAATTGATTATTTGGAGTCTCCACTAATTTCTACAAAATCAAGTTTCATGTTTGTGCACTGAAGAGGATTTTTGGGATGCTCCAGCTGCTGTGAATGGACCATTTGCATTGACGTTTGGGGGATTACTTCTCCCTGCTTTTTTTTTTTGTTATGTCACTGTTGATCACTCATACTGTAGTACGTCGAATAATCTATGCCATCACATGAGTTTTCACTCATCCCATACCGGTATTACCATTCCTCATCTCCATCAAACCTCAAAGATGTGGCTGTGTTCAATCCCATTAAGTGTTTCATAATCATTTGGCCATCACCAGTAATAATCACTGGTTTGATTATTCAGTAACAACGTTCACTTTTCCTCCCGACTTCTTTAAACACTTGCTGCCATGCCACCAGGCAGTTGGAGTTATTTTGGATGGAGTGACCAGCAGAGTACGTACAGTGGTTATTTTTTCCCCCCTGTGACTTCTCAGTCTCTTCTGCATGGCATGAGCCTTTGCTCCTGGTCTGTGTTTTTAATTAAGGGGCACTGCATGTTTGGTCTGAGCCCTTTTGTTCGTCTTCTTATAATCAAAAGTTATCTTTTTTTGTATATATCCCTCATGGATCAAAATACAAAACAACTTGTGTGTTTGTGTGCCACTTGAGAATAAAATGCCTCTGGTCACTTTGTGTTATCCTGTCCCATTTGTTGATGTATTTTGTGTGGTATTTGGAGTTCCACTTCACTGTTTCTATGCCTTGAACCAATATCTTGCTGTTCATGTTACTGTAAGCTTGATGATTCTGCTCTTTGTGTTATATGCCTTCCACCACAAGAGTGAGCTATTTGTCCAAATAATTCTTATTGATAGACTGACCTCCTCAGATCCTTACAATTTCTTAGCAGTCTGCCACAGATTACATTTCAGTTGCTTTTCACAATGGTACAGATGTGACTTTTGTATGTTAACTTCATAAACTATTTTCTCCATGCTCAGGAAGTACTGTTAAGAGCTGCTATGGACTAGTTTAGTGTGAAGCAGGATAAACTGGATGAAAGGAATTCATGCAGTCTTACAGTAACAAGGAGAAGTGAGCAGCTGTCAAGTACTTTGGTCTACCAGAGGCTTATTCCATCATTTTAGACAAATAAATAAACAAGAGAGTAGAGTAACATATGAAAATCTACCGGAGCTCTTAGAGTTAATTTATAATGTATATTTTGAAAGTTGTCTTTATATATTTAACCGTTTGTGTTGTCCCTCCTCCAGCTTACGATGACCATGACAGTGCAGTGGATGACCGGGATAGTGACTACCGTAGTGAAACTAGCAACAGACCTCCACGATTCCACAACACCTCCCAGACAAATTCATCAGTGCACCAGTACCCTATAGGACGCAGGTTGCAGCATCAAAACCTCTCTAGGGAGTCTGACTCAATACCAAACTATGAGCTAGACTATAGAGAAATGAGGGGGCCTAGGTAAACACACACACATTCACTCACATATACACACACAAACCCAACTCTCTGTTTTCATCATTGCAGTGTCACTTATAATGTGCCCACAGTTACTCTGTGAAGCCAAATGCATGGTTAGATAACCTTGAATAACAGTTCAAATGCTCTAAATATATTTTTCCATTGGTCTTACTCAAATATGCTCAACCTTGGATTATGAAATTATTTGTATCCATGCATATGTGGTCTGTGAAGAGCAGCAAAATCCATTAATAAATCAATGCTTATTTCTAAAGACTAGATGCAGCCAACGTCATACCAACGTCATTTAAAAAACATTAATTTGAAAGCAGAAGTGACACAGCCATAGATAGCATATACAACGCCTGTACCATTACTATATGCAGTAATTATTTCTGTTGCTATCAGACTGGATGCATGTTTAATTACACATTAAAAACTCCTACTCTGTTACTTTTACCTGTTTACAGATTGTCATATATAGATATTTTCATTATGTAAACAATGCAATTGTGAGTGTTGCCATTGGTAACAAAGTAAGAGAAATAGCTATTACAGCCAGCTAGTCAGCATCCCAAATGTTGACACACTTTTCATTTTTGTCTTTTTTTTATTCATTTATTTAACTTGCATATGACAGGGTTTTGCATGTACACCAGCAACATGCACACTATTGAACAAAATACTTTTCCTTTCATGTGTGTACTTGGCTTTTTTCATCTGCTGTTCTATTTCTTTACTTGCATGAATATTTTCTTTGCATGATCTGCTCATTTTGATTCACATCTAATGCTTCTTCTTTTCTTTTCTTTGTATTGTGTTCCACTGCTTCCTGCATGGCTCTTTTTTTTACTTCAATGCAGACGATCAAATAGTAAGGGTGGAGTAAGAATAATCCCTGTTGACTCAGGTATGGGTGTGGAGGATTGGGAGAGTAAATATAAAGTGCCTGAGTCAGGTGTCTTGGATGATTATTTGGACGCTGAGCAGAAAATATGGGAGGATGAAGATAAAAGCATCATCTACAGGATCAGTGACAGTCCTTATGAGTCCAAAGGCAGCAGGTTCTATCAAACAGTGGAGTGTGATGCACTCTCCCCTGAGGATACAGAGGACCCAAATGGAAGGCCACATAGACAAAGGCATGGCTTTGGTAGTGGAGAAGTACGATTAGTTTATAAGGAAGCTGGCAGCTTTGAAGATGAATCATCCCCTCCTGAAATTGATATAATTCCCTCTGTCAAACAGCTACGACAGCAGACAGACAGAGAATGTCTACTTTACAAGACAAGACTGTGGGCTAAAACTGCTATAGAGGACACACTTGAGAGCTATGCAGCTTTTCGTGAGGAGGAGGCTGCTCGCGAAGAGGCATTAAGGATCAGGATGCGGAGAGAATATGGCTCAGTTGGTTCAGATGAGATGCAGTATTCCTTTGGTTCTGAGGAGGAACTGGAAGAACTGGCATTCACTGAGGGCGATGCTAGTTATGAATATGAAAGTTATTACTATCCCAGCAAATATATGTCTTGTGGAGGTCAAGGCTATTCGAGCAAAGGAAGAACAGGTCGTGGACAAGATCCAATGTTATCTCCTGTAGAGGAGCCTAGTGATGAATATGTAGATCCAATGGACGAACTTCAATGTTTAGTTCACTCAGTGTCTGAATACTTGGCTGTAAAAGAGGAGGAAATCAATAACTATGAATCAATGCCTGCACCTATTAGAAGAAAACTTCCTACACTGCCAACAGATGCAAAGGTTGTGCAGCCTGAGACAGTTGACAGTGAGAGCAATGAAGTCAAACCTGAAATTAAGGAGGACAGCACTGTTGAACAGGGCATTGCTGGAGTAAAGAATGCTATGAGCTCATTATTCAGTACAATCACAGGATCAAAGCCGGCCACTGAGACAGAAGCCTCTGGTACAACTCCACCTCCCCAATCACCACAGACTGACTCTGGTATTTCAAAGTTACTCTCATTTATCCCCAAAGTTAATGCTGAAGCCACAGAAACCTCTGAAACAAGTGCAACAGATCAACCTACCTCCCAGACATCACCTCAACCTGAGTCTGGAATTTCAAAGCTGCTTTCCTTCATTCCCAAAACTGGTGGCATTTCTCCCCCAGTAGCCATAGTTCCACCTGCCTCTCAGGAGCCACCAACAGAGAAGAAGTTCTCCCTTCAGTCTCTAAATCCTTTTCATTCCCCTGAACCTAGTCGGCAAGCTGATGCTGACCAGGCATCAACAAATGTAGGAACAGAGACACAAGGCAGTGCATCCACTGCTAACCAATCTGCCTCTGGGTTAGAGTCCATGTTAGGAAGGCTTAGTCCTATGAGATTTTTTTCCAGTGCACCCCCATCTAGAGAGCCATCACCTCAGCCGTCAGAGCAAAGAAGTGCATCTGCTGCAAGCAATGAATCCGAGCTAGGGTCTGTAAGCAGAGCTGTAAGTCCCAGTAGAGATGGCTCACTAACAGAGCAGTTATCAAGACCAGGTTCAGGAACTGGATCAGTTGATCTTCTTCCAGATACAGGTAGTGGGTCAATTGATTTTTTGCAAGAAACGGGGAGTGGGTCAGTAGAGATTCTTCCAGAGACAGAGTCATCTGGGGAGCTACCTGATATTCAACAAAGAAGAACTTCTTCATTAACTGAACCAAAGCCTGACAGTTCAGAAGATACAGGATTCTTCAGTCCTTTTAAGAAATCTCTGTCTACACTCATATCAGCAGCTCCTCCTGAAAACTCTGCACAGACTGACACTAAGCCTGCGGAGGAGTCATTTTTAGGCAGCAAAATCAAACTCCCTTTTTTCTCCTCTGAAAATACTCCCACAACAACCCAACCAAAAGCAGAAGGAGGAATGCTTTCAGGGATTCTTAAGTTTGCATCTGGTGAAGATACTATTACCCCACCAAAAAGTCCATCCCCCAACCCTTCAAGAAGCCCCTCTCCAAATCGTTCCGTACTTCTTGAGAGTGTACCAAAATCGAACACAGAAACTGGCTGGTTTTCAAACCTGTTTAAGGTAGCTCCAAGTGAACCCCCTAAAGAACCTGCAAAACCACAAATTACTCCCTCTGTTATATTAACCAAACCTAGTGGTCAAACAGAGCCACATACTGAAGAAATTGTCCCCGAAAACACAGAGAGCACTGTCTGCAGAACAGAACAATCGTCTCAAGAACAAACATTGTCTGATAAAGATCCCCAGTGCAAGACAGATGTCCAGTCTGAAACAAATGTAACATCTGATGATCAAGGCACTACTAAGTCTGTGGAACAAGCCACATCACCACCACAAGCCTCACAGCCCCAAGGCATTCTTTCTGGATTATTGAAACTAGGATCAACAGAAGACGTATCTAAGAAAGCTCAGGAAGGGGAAAGTCAGCCTCAACAGGGTGGGCTATTTTCAGGCCTGTTTTCATCACCTTCCCAGACTTCTTCTCAAACACAACAGAATTCTGCCACTCAACAGTCCGGAGGACTGTTCTCTGGATTTATAAAATTTGCCACTGATGTTTCCACTCCTACAAATCAGTCAACATCACCAGGAGGCCAGTCAGGCCAAGTTCCGACTCAAAAGCAAGGACAACCTGATGCAGCACAGCCACCCACTGGAGGACTTTTATCTGGGCTCTTGAAAAAAGCTACGGACACAGTGACTGGATCTCAGCCAACTCAGTCCAGTCAAGATGCCCAACCAGATGCAGCTGAGCATACAGCAAAAACAGAAGAACCTAAACAAAACTTAAATCAAGAGACCACTCCTCCTACTCAATCAGCAGGGATTTTGTCAGGGTTGACTAAATTAGGTTCATCTGAAACCCCGCCCATTGAAAAAGGTCAACTTGACAAGCAACTAAAACAACCCGTAGCCTCAGATCAACAAACGAACCAACCGCAACAGCCTGACGAAACAACACAAAAACTACCTCCAAAAGCAACAGCAGCAACAACATCAGAACCTAGCGGATTGTTTGGGGGATTACTGAAAGCCACAGAAGCCGCTTCTCAGTCACTCAAAGGACCTACACAATCTACACAACCAAATCAGCAGTCAGGTAACATACTATCTGGACTTTTTAATAAGATTGTGGAACCTACTCCCACTCCATCTCAGCCGCAGACAGGACCTGTTGCTCAGGAGACTAACCAAAAGCCAGCACAACAAGCACCCCCTCAGCAAGGAGGCTTTCTCTCTGGTCTTTTTGGAATTGGCCAAGACTCTCCTGCTCCTGCAAACCCAGCACCGCAGTCACAAAACCAGCAACACATTGGCCCATCTGGACGCCAACCTAATCAGCCACCAGGCAATAGACAAAACCTACAACGGCAAAACCAAGTCCCTCCACAGCAGCCCCCCAGTACTCCAGGGGGGATGCTCACTGGTTTTTTCAGCAAAATTGCAGATGCAGGAACCCCACAGTCTACAGTAGGTAGTCAATCAGAGCAACAGGCACAAAAAACAGGTCCTAAGCCAACCCAGCAACCACCTAATCAACAAGGAGGATTCCTCTCTGGGTTGTTTTCAACAGGCCCCACTCCTCCAGCACAGCAGCAGGCACCTGTTAGTCAACCAAACCAGCAGCAAGCCCAACAAGGTAACAGACAACCACTACGGAGGCAAAATCAGATACCTCCACAGTCTGCAACATCTGCACCAGAGCCACAGCAGGGTGGACTATTGTCTGGGCTTTTCAATAAGTTGGCATCTACTGATAATGCACCGCAACAGCCTGCCCCACAGCCTGGGTCTCAACAAGGCAACAAATCAAAAGTTGTTGGACCTCCTCAACCTGCAGGTCAACAAACATCTCAACCCAGTCAACAAGGTGGATTCTTTTCTGGTTTGTTTGGTCAAACATCACCTCAACCACAACAACAGCAAGGTAAAGTAGCAAGTCCTCAACAAACAGCAGCAGACCAACCTAGTCAAAGTGGAGGCTTGCTTTCAGGTATTCTGAAGCTTGCATCTGGTGAAAATGTACCACAGGAACAACCATCACCCCAAACTGCTCAGACAGTTCAACCATCTGTTAAGTCAGGGCAAAACCCAGTCCAATCTGAATCAGGGGGATTATTATCTGGCTTGTTAAACAAAATTTCAGCTAACGTGGAACAATCAGCATCACCGGCTGATCAAGAGAACCTTCAAACAACACAGCAACAACAGCAGTCGCGGGCAGGGCAAGGACGACCACAAATTCAGAGAACCAAACCAGTGGACCAAACCAATTCCTCACATGATGTCGCCACAGATAAGGATTCAAAAGGTCAAGCTCAAAAAGGTTTCCTCTCAGGTATTTTTAGTGCTACAGAGGAGTCATCAACAAAAACACAGCAGCCATCAACCTCTCAGACTGGGAAGGAAGAACCAAAAACCAGTACAAGTAGCACGTCTCCTGGTTTGTTATCAAGCATTTTCAAAACAGGTTCCAGTGACAGTAACGCTTCTGCTCCTGGAAAGGAAAATGAAAAAGGCTTCCTTGATAGTTTGTTAGCTAAGAGTAAGGAGGATATCCCTTCAAGTACAGCAACACTCACATCTACTGTTGTTACAGCTACTTCAGTTGTTGGCACCAGCAAAGAACCCCCACAACCACAGATTTGGAAAGATCCTACAGTTTCCCCAACTCAAGCATATCTTGAGGAAATTCAACGTCTCTTGTATGGGACAGCACATGAGTACGGTTACAAGGATCTTTTATACAACTTTACAGAGCATGGTGTTATTCCACCAGAGCTCTATGAGCATCAGTGTCTCATAGAAGCACTTTTGTGGCAGCAACTCAATGATTATGCCCTAGCTGAAGCCCTTACCACTCAAGTTCAGGAACACTACCAGTCATGCCAAGAGCATATAATACCCACCATTAGAGCACCCCAATGGGAGAGTAATACATGGTTAAATCCTAAAGACATGGACATCAGTGATTTCAATATACCTTCTCATCCTTGGAAGGATGCTGCTGCCCAGCTTTTTGAGAGCAGAAATCGCTTTCTTGAGCCAGATGAAGATCTTGTTTTGTTCGATATGACCTGCAGAGAAAGGCCATCCTGGAGCAGCTGTGACCATTTGAATGATTTTGATAGGAACAAAAAACCTTGGATTGTTCAAGGGAGTGGTCTAAATCTGTCAATGGAAAAAACTAAGACACGGTTAAGTAGATGTCAGTCTCTTACAGAATGTAGTGTACCAGAATTCCGCAAAGTTGTGGAAAAAGCTGGTGCTGGTAATGATGTAAACGTTGAAGACTTCAGTTTGAAATCAGCAACTGACTTTTTAAAACAACTTTCTACAAAAAAGGGTCCAGTGGATTTAACACGTTGTGCTATGGATTTGAGCAGGTCTGCAGGAGCTGCAGATAATGAAATGCTCTTTGAGGACTGTGAGTGGTATCAACAATGGCTTTCACTGTTGGAGCAAGGATTGTGGTGGCCAGCTGAAGCTGGGGACTGTGGATATTATGTGTATACAAATGAGGAATACATTTATTCTCTTCTAACTGACAGAGCTGGTAAACACCTTTACGCCTGTGCTGCACCAGATGATGTGCAAGCCCTAGGAAATATCACTGAAAATATTGCAAACATTCTGAAACAGAAAGAAAAGGAAAAAGTGACCCTTTGTGGTTTTAAAATCCCCCTTTGCACTGAAGATAAAGACTCCTGGATCCCAGGGCAGCAACCGAACAAATCAGTGCTTTCAGATGCACCCATGGACCTAACTTCTGCCCTTAGAAAAGGTGAAAAAATCATGAACATGAATTTGGAGAGTTTCTCTCAAATGTTTCAGGAATCAGTATCATCTCAAGCAGAACAGGCTGTAGATTTTACTGTTTACAAGCTTAAAAAGGTCCAGTTGGGATCAGTACAAAATAGTTACAGCTGCCAAGAGGAGCCTCTTGAAGCAGCTGATTTTACAGTAAAGTCACTAAAAGGAGGACATGGAGGGCCATACTGGAAAAATCAGGGGATAAAAGAAGTGCTTACATCCTCACCTGCACCTTCTCCAAGAGGCTATTCAAAACAAATATCTCAGAACAATTACCCAATTCCTGAAATCAGGATTGGACATGTAGATGATAGAGCTGCAGAACAATTAAGACAAAAATCAAGCTCCATATCATCAGCTATTGCAACGCCCTCTAAAACAAATGTCAGTAAGGCTGAAGCACTGTCATCCTCAACATCTGCTACATCACCATCAGGATCTAGCAAGGTTTCAGAGACTTCAAAAAATGTCAGAAATATTCCAGAGACCCAACCAGCTTCAAAGATACCAGGACCTGTACAGTTGGGGAGGAAACTACCTACTGCGCCAACTGTTACTAAAGTATCTTCAGCTCCATCAGTACAGGCAACTTCTGTGAAGGGTTTACCCACTACATCTACTACTGTGCCTTCTGCTTCCCCACAGAGACCTCAGCTGGCAAGGCAGCCATCTGAAGCAGGCACACCCAGAGTATTATCACAAGCAAACAAAACTACAGTCACAGGGATGTGTGATATAAATGCAATTCACAGTACTTCACCAGACCAAACATCCTCTCTGTCTCAAAAGCAGCCACAAGGATCAATTCAAGAATGCAAACCACAGTTACATATACTAAATGACAGCTCAAAGACATATAATGAAGCCTACCTTTACAACAAAACTCATACCTTCGGCACACCTATTGAGCATCAAATAGGAAATAAAGTCCTGGATTTTTCTGCCTCAATTGATAAAAACAAAAATGTCAAACAACAAGATGAAGCAGATGCCAATGTAGAACATACACAAAAAGAGGAAATTGTTGACTTTACAAAGTATAAGTTGAAAAGATTTAAAGAGAAAAAGCAGACAGATACTGAGGAAAATGTGGACATCACTGACAAGACCACAATTGTTGTAGATCTTACAAAACAGGCAGAGGAAGATGAAGTTGAATGGGCTAATTCAGAATATTCCACTGTGCACACATTTCAGGAAAGTCCACGAGTTTCTCCCTCCAATATGTCAGTTGATCAACATAGTAAATCAGAGAGAAAAGCATCCAGTTCAGACGTTAGATTCAGCCATACACCCCCTGCAATTCATATCCAACGACCACCAAGCTCTCATAGTACTGCTTTAACAACCAGGACAACCCAAACTGATGCTACAGCCTCTGGCAAGAGTGTTAAACAAGTTTTGTCCAAACCTTCTCTTACGGCATCTGATAATTTAGCAAATAATTCCAACACTAACACAGTATTATCAGGAATAAAAAGCCCTTCTAATACTCATATTACCAGTAAAATATCAAATCTTGATGGAAGTCTCAAACAAACTGCAAAAAGTGGATCACTGCAACCTGTACCTAACTCACCACTGGTAAGCCCTGTTATGAGACAACAAATGGAGCCTCAGAGACGACCAGTACCTCTGCAGAAGCAGCAAAGCCCACCAATTGTTACATCTGGGTTTAAACAACAGACCACTGACAATAAGAGAGCAATTTTTGCATCCCCTTCATATCAATCTAGTGGAAAGGCTCAGCAATATCAGGAGACCACTGCACCAGCAAACTCAATTAAAAACATATTAGATATGTCTGCCAAGACAACAACCCTGCAAACTCAGAAAATTGTTATGCCATCCACAGATCCTGTCTGTGATATACTCTCATTGACAAAGAGAAAACCTTCAATCTCTGAGGAGGCCAACAAACGTCCTACTCATCAAGAATCGCTTGACCTATCATATAAAGAAGAATCACCAGAACCTCATGGACAAACAACAGAGTATATTCATTCACCTCTGCATGAGGAACATCATCCTCATACTGTTAAGGGTAATCAGGTAAAATGCTCTGTTAGGAAGGAAGATCATTCATCTGATAGAAGGAGATCATTGTTATCACAACAGCAGCCTCTTTTAGTGAAGTCCACTGAATCCTTTGAAATGTCTAAATCACCCCAGCAAGTCACAGCACCTGCCAATACCGTCAAGGCCACTCTAGACATGACTTCGAAATCTTCTGCTAAATCAAAAGAAGTGACTACAGAAGTAAGAACAGATTATAATTATACAGAGGCTATACCACTAACAAGAGGCAAGCCAAGTGCCCGTGAACTTGCACGAAAAAATTCTGTAGGGGTACCACTAGTCGTGGCTATCCCTTCTCAAGAACATCTTGGTGACTTTAAGATCAGCTCCCCTGTGAATGCAGATCAGGGGCTTGAGATTAAGGCTCAGTGTCACTCAGATTCAAGTCTATATCAACAACAACCTCAGAGTGTATCTGGTGTTTTTGCCCAGTCAAATCATTCAACTTCACCATCACCATCCATTTTTCAGACATATCACACATCCCCTTCTGCAGTAACTACAGCACTGGATATGTCACCCAGGCCATCTCAGGCTGCACAGGGAACAACAATGACAGAATCTGAGTCTAATCAGAGTGAAGCAGTTTCACTTGTTAATAAGCCAAGTGCAAGAGCACTTGCCAGAAGAGGTTCTGTTGGTATGCCTCTGGTAGTTGAACCAACACAGCTGGAATCAACATGCCAGAAGCATCCTCAAACAATGATCCACGTGCAAAAACAGCAAACCTTTGATAGAAGCATTGCTCCTGTTCTTCATCAGCCACTTCTCAGTTGTATGAAAGTGCAGTGCTCAAGTGTAAACGAGACCAATGGTCTGTCACAGACACAGTTTACAGCTCCTGCAAATTCTGTTAAAGGTACACTAGATATGTCCACAAAAGTATGCAAATCAGACACAGTGGAATACTATTCAGATCCAGTTTCACTTATAAGGACAAAGACATCAAGCTTTGCACATTCTCAAAGTGACTCTATTGGTGTTCCACTGATTGTGGAAACACAATCTTACCAAGAGCAACCTAAAAGGCAACAAACACTAATAAGATCTCAAGAGCAGATGCAACAAGAATTTATTCATAGTACTTCTCGAGATATTGATCAAAGAGCATCAGCACCTGCCAACTCCATCAAAGGCTCCCTTGACATGTCTCCAAAACCACAGCAGACACAATCTGAAACAACTCCTGATATCTTGTCAACTGGAGCTTTGCCACTGGTCAGAAACAAATCAACTGTAACAAGGAATGGTTCTGTTGGCATGCCACTTATAGTGGAGCAACCTGCAGAGCAACAAGGAAGATTAGCCATGAATGGAGTCAACACAACTGAGACACTGCATAGGCAGATATCAACCTACCATAGTAATGAGGCCTTTTCTAGTTCAAGGACCACCTACAGGGACACATATCAACAACATAAGCCAATGGACTTCTCTGCACAAGACAACCTAAATACAACTTATGATTCAAGTAATTACATTGAACCAGAAGATGGAAAGCCCATTAATTTCATTAATAACAAAGCAAAGAAAGAAATATTGGAAAGAAAGCGAACCGGAAGGCAATTAGAAAAGAAAACATTAGTGGGTATTGTTGATCTAACTGTGGATCCTCAAAATAAAACTAAAATGATTAGTCATCCAGAAGTGACGGATCTTTCCTCTCCTTGTTTGTCTCCTTTGTCTCAAAGTGGTCCTTACTCTCAACAGCAATATGTATCTGCAGACACTCCTATGGAGGTCAGAAATGGTACAGCAATTATTCAAACTCCACAATCATTACAATATAGAGATTATTCCACTGATAAACAGGCCACTGCCCAAGCTGGAGTACATCTCAGAAGGCAGTCTGGAACAGACTTGATCTTAGAATCAGTGAATACTTCAGTGTCTCCTTTGGCGCCCATTCACAGGAGGATACAACCTCCTCAGAGTTTTGCTCCACAGGAAAAACATGGCAGTGCACCTATTATGTACTCACAAAATGTTGCATATCAGAAGCATGAACAAATGCCTCCAAACATAACTCCGCTGCAAACACAACATTCAGTCGCACAACAGCAATACCAGCAACCTAGTGCGGAAATTGGTTGGACTTCACCCATAGCTTCACCCAGATCTCAGCCAAATGCTCCAAATTTGCAAACACAAGATGCAAGTGTTCAGCATGCTCACATGACCCCTAGACCCAGAATTCTTATCAAGCAGCCAACTGTGGGCAGCTATGGGAGCATTGAGGATAGCCCAACTGAAAGTGGAGCAATGATAAGTAAAGGACAGTCAGTGCCTCCTTGTTCTACCCAGCAACTTTATAGTAGATACCAAACTGTTCCTTCCCCTCAGTCTTTGAATGCTCAGCCTTTGCCTGCTTCAGTTGTTCAACAAGCACATGACAGACACAGAACAGATTCATCTCTACAATCTTTGAATGCACAGCCTATGCAGAGCAGTGCAACTACACACAAAGAACCTCCTCAACCATCAAAACAGGCTTATCCAAGCCAACACCCTGTCACTGTTCAGCAATATCACACACCTATTATACCCTCAAGTACTGTGACTTCTATTCAACATTTATCAGAAGTGAGTGCCCCTAAATCACAAATCAGTCCAAAAAATGACCCAATACTTGTAAAACAAGTAAGTCATCTGAACCAAGGACAAGATAAATATTCAACACCAGCAGGAGCCACATCTGTCAAAGGTTTGATTTCATTATTTACTGGTTCACAACCATCTGTCAGTACAACACCAGCTGAAGTTACACCCCGTCACACTCAGATTGTGTCTACACCTGTAGCCCAAAGGGAGCAGGTTACTCCAACAGAGGTTCCTGCTGTAAGCCATGATAAGAAAATGGTGTTAACATTTAGCCCACAAACACCTGTTGTATCAAGTTCTCCGCCTTGCACACCAGCACTTGTTCGAACTCCGAGTATACAAACTAAATATTTCACTGAATCTAGTCAAGTGACAATGGGAGGTAAACCAGAAGCTTCCTCGCCATCTGAATTATCAGCCCTGCAGACAGAGGTTTCTCCAGTACCATCACTAATTACTGAGTCACAATACAAAGGAGAAGCTTCAAGTGGAGTGAGCCCTCAAACATCCCCAATATTATCACCTGTAGTCTCTCCCTCAAATGAGCCAGCAATTTATGGTTTCAAGTCTATTCATCAAGAATATCAGCAACCCCAGGCAAGCCAAGCAACAGAAACACAATGGAAAGAATTGCCCCCTCCTGAATCTTCACCATCCAAAACAGTAGATATTGTTCCACCTGAAATAATTCTTAGTGAAGGCAGTTCAGTAGAGTTACCCAAAGAGCCTTCTGCCATCAGAGATAACACAACTGTATGTGAATCGGACATGTCACAACAGCAACGCACAGAGGAACACAAACAAACTACATCCACAGAATCAGTAAATGTCAACACTGAAGAGAATATCAGCCATCCCAGGGTAATGTACATTGGCATTAATAGCCCAGAGGGTGCGCCTGTTGAAACTGAAATTGATCCAAGTGAGCCAAAACAATACGTTAGACTACCCCATATTTTTGTCTCAGCAGCAAGTTCACCAGAGGAAGAGACTACTGAGGTCAAACTCAGTGAATGTAGTGAGCCTGAGTTGCCAAGAGAAAGTGCTTCTAAAGATAGCACTCCCATTGCAGTTACACTAGCAGATAGTAAGGATTCCTTGACTGATGCCATCATTGCACAATCAGATATATCTGAGAATGCCAAGGCTACAGATATCAATAGCACAGAGGCATTAAGCAAATCAGATGAGGTCAAGACCAACACACCAGATATTTTGCCCACACTGACTACAGCCAGTGTTACATATGCAGATGAACAACCAATTGACCAACAGGACATGCCGATGAAGAAAAGCTCAACCATAGAAGCTTCCCCCTCAGAAGCTGAAGTAACATCAGAGACTACTGAGGCTCGTGAGCCATCATCCGAGCTATCTTTTAAGGAGAAAAACTTAATAGCTCCTGATATGACACTACCTGAAATAGTTAAGCCTCCCAGTGACCTGGCCTGCCAGGATGTAAACACAACTTTAGTGCTAGCACCACCAGAAGGTGTTGAAACCCTTGATGAGGTAGCTCCCAATAAAAGCACAACCTCAGATGTGGCATTGCCTGACAAAGTTCAGTCTCTTGATAATTTGTCAATGAAAGAAGTACCCTCGGACATAAAATCCCCTGAAGAAGTCCAACAGCTTCATGACAAAACAGAAAAGGATGTCACCTTATCTACTCTTGAACCCAGTCCTGGTAAACCTCCCGCAGAGGAAATCACAACCATCAAGGAGGATATCTCAGCTGTCAAGGTTGACCAGCCTGAGGCCGAAAAGCCTGAGGAACAACCAGGAAAAGGCTTATTTTCTATGTTTGGTGGCTCCTCTGCAACCCCACAGCAGTCATCTTCTCAATCTGGAATATCAATGCTTGGTGGCATTCTCCCTGGCTCATCTACCAAAGACACTCCTGGCACAGGGTTACTCTCAATGTTCGGTGGATCAAATGCTCCATCTTCACCTGCGTCCAAAGGCCCACCACCACCGTCAACCCCACAAGAACCTCCAGGAAAAGGCTTGTTCTCTATGTTTGGTGGATCCAGTAGTCAGCCCCCATCTGGCCCAAGAGGTCCAACTGTTGGAAGTGCACGACCTAGAGGTCCTCCACCCAAAGAACCTCCAGGCAAAGGCCTATTTTCCATGTTTGGTGGACCTGCCCCTCAGCAACCGCCTAGTCCCAGAGGTCCTCCTGGGCCTGGTGCTGGATCTTCTTTATTTGGTGGTATCCTTCAGGGATCTACTACAAATAAGGAAACTCCTGGTGCAGGCTTGTTTTCCAAGTTTGGAGGTGCTAATACACAGGTTCAAACTGGACCTAGAATGCCCCCACCAGGAACAACAGTTGCACCACCAGGACCCAAAGGCCCAGAGCCCCCAGGAAAAGGACTGTTCTCTATGTTTGGTGGACAAAACCAGCAAGCGCCAGCCACACAACCAGAGGCCTCTAAACCACCTGAATCAGATGGAGTGTTCAAAGGGTTAGGGTTTTCACTTGGTGGGGGTTCTGATGGTAACAAATCTAAAACTGGGTTTGGCCTATTTGGAATGTCTTTCATGGAGGAAACCAAACCAGAACCAGAAACAGTTGTTCCAGAGAAGATAGATACTGCCCCAGAACATGTGAAACCGCTAGAAACAAAAGATATTTCAGAAGAAATAAATGATCCCGCTGTTCAGGCTATGGATATTGTACCCCCTGAATCTCTTTCTACATCAAATGTAGAACTCCAAGCAGATCAGACGGGCAAAGATGTTCAAGTTCCAGTCTTGGACACCACCTCTGAAAATTCTGTTCCCTTAACAGATCCACAACTAGAGGTAGCACAACAACACCTTGCATGTGATGAAAATGCCTCAATTGCAGGTGAAGTGTCTATTGCAGACACACCAGAGGTGACTAGTAATCTACCAGAAAAAGAAACAATACAGGGTCAACAAGTGAATCTAGAAAATGTGGAACAGTCAGATAGCCACGTTGAATGTAAAGAAGTAAAAGATACAGTGGATTCTGAGAAAGAAGTTGCTCAGTTGGAAACTAATACCGAAATTAAGAGCACAGCTGGTGAAACTGATATAGCTACTGCAATATCAGAAAAGACTGACAATATACAGATATCAGAAAGTATCACAGATCATTTTGACAAAACTTCAATATCAGACATGGCTGGAGTAAAATCTGTTGTTGAAGGAGAGACAGCAATTCCAGTGGAGGAAAAACAAACTGAGGAGCTACTGAAAGTTGGTGATGAACCAACAGCAGTTACAGACACAGAAAAATCAGTTGAGATACCTGTAAAAGTCGCTGGTGAACAACAAACAGCAGTTGCAGGTATGATAGAAACAACTGAGATAACTGAGGGCCCATTGGCAGTTTCTGGTGAAGAAAAAACAACTGTCTCAGAAATTGAAAAATCAACTGAGATACCTGTAAACGTTACTGGTGAAGAACAAACATCAGTCGTAGATACAGAAAAATCAACTGAGATACCTGTAAGAGTTACTGATGAAGAACAAAAAGCAGTCATAGATACAGAAAAATCAACTGAGATACCTCTACAAATTACTGGTGATGAACAGAAAGTTGGGGGTGAGGAAAAAGAAGCTGTTGCAGCAGTATCAGAAAAATCAACCCAGGAAGACTTGAAAGCCACATCTGATGAGACTGCTGCAGCGGTCCCAACAGATGAGGAAAAACCAATTGGTACCAAATCACCAGAAATTGTGATACCTCAAGAGGTGGGGCCTGTGAAAGGTCCTGCAGTGGGACCTATTAGTCCTCCACAACAGCAACAGCAACAGCCTAGGCCAGGCATGGTCAGGCCACCTGGCCCACCTGGACAAAGAATGGGAGCTCCAAGGATGGGAGGTCCACGGATGGGGGGCCCAAGAATGGCAGGCCCAAGAATGGCAGGACCACGAATGGCTGGACCAAGACAACCAGGACCACAGAAGCCTCCTGAGCCAGCTCCATTTTCTGGCTTCATGTCTATGTTTTCTACCCCAAGTGCCCCAAGTAAAGCACCAAGTGTTGGTGGATTTTTCTCGAGTTCACCTGGTTCACTATTTGGATCATCACCTGCTCCTCGTCAGCCACAACAACAGCAACAACAGCAACAACAACAGAAAAGCTCATTTTTTGGCCTTCCAAGTAGTATGGCTCCAGAATCCCTGACCAGTGACATATTTGGTATGTTCAAGGGTCCCGAGGCAACAAAATCTGAGGAACCTCAACAAACAGGTGCAGAATCTGGACAAGGCGATCTTGCTGCAAAAGAAAGAGTCTCTGAAAACACTGAAAAGACAGACACAGAGAAGACACCTTTATCACCAGATGGACTTGCTAAAAGCACTGAGGACACAGATGCCCCTGAAAAAGGGTCAATGGAGGAGGCAGAACGAACAGACAAAACGGAGGCTGATGAAAGTTCTTTGACTGAATCAACCATGAAAACTTCTGTTACTGATAAAGAAGCAGGGCTTGATGAGCATGCTGAGCATTTAGAGGAGCCAAGTTCAGCAGTGTCTGACAAAGCAGAACCACCAGCTCCTGAAACCAAAGGCACATTTGAAATACCAGGTCTGAGTGCCACTAAATTTGGCTTTATGTCTGTAGCTGCTGAAGGCACATCATCTATTGGATCCCTGTTCTCCTCCACTCCATCTCCAGCCGCTGGTGTGAAGGGACCACAGCCACAACAGACAGATGGTGGTTTGTTTTCTGGTTTTAAAACCCTCTCAGCTGGTATTTTCCAGGATGAAAAGCCAGCAGGAAATGAAGAACCATCATCTGCTCCATCTATGTTTGGCATGAAACTTGGCTCAATGTTTGGAAACTCTGAACCTCCAAAACCTGAATCTGGCCCTCCAGTGATCACAGTCCAACCTCAGTCTGAAAGTCCAAAACCTGTAGATGAATTTTGTGAACCAGAGTGTGAGAAACTTTCCCCAGGATCAGGAGACACTGAAAGTGCAGATGCCAGTGATACAGAAGGACCATCAGGAACTTCAAAAACAGGAAGTTGTGACACTTTAGCACAGTCTCCACTTTCTGGCCTCCCTTCACAGTCTTCTCAAGCAGAGGATTTGGATACACCCCAGTTAACAATCACCCCATCTGAGGTAGATAAGAGTTTAGTTGGCACTCCTGACACTGTGCATGCAGATTTGAGTACAGAGCAACCAAAGGACCTGTTGACAAAGGACACTGCGAAAAGGCTAGTACAATTTGTATGATAAATGGCATAGTCATTTATCATTCTAACATAAGTCCCATAGGTCCTTTCCTGCTTTTTTCCCTTTCATTTAGAGCATTTTTTTGTTTTGCTCTGTGTTTGATATCTGTAATTGCCTATTCATTATTTTCCTTTCCTATCCAACAACTTACCTTTAGATATCGTCAGATTTAGTTCAACCAAATGAATCTCTTGTTTGGAATATACTGTTTATTGTAGTATTTATACTAACCACTTAGTGAAAATCTGAAAAGTAAGTTCCGTCATTAAAGCCATAAGGAAGGATATGATCATGTCTGGTTGGAAAGTGCTCACCATTGTGTGTAAATGTACTGTTCCCATTTTATATGCACAGAACCTCAGTAATAGCATTCCTTACAGTGATGGAAGTGCAATGAATGAAGAAACTGTTGGTCTTTAATTTATTGGGTTTTCACTTGTGAGGTGTATATAAGGTCCCTACTTTCCCTGTCCCCTGTAGTTCTCTGAATTATTCTCCCAGCCTCCCAGCCAATTTGTTTATATGAATCAAACTCTGATAGATTTATGATGGTGTGGCAGTGCACACCATGGAGGCAGACTGGACACTGGAGTAAAAGGAACAGTGAGAAGCAATTTGGCCTATACCCAAGACAAAGTAAATCATGACCGTTAAAGCACAGAGTCACTTTTCTCATTAGCAATTTCAATCATCCTGCAGGCATATGGTAGTTTCCTATTCAATCAGCCTTCTAAGATATTGATCAGCCAATATACGTAGACCAGGATAAGTGTATCCTTGTAACTGCTCTAACAGAATCTTAACCTTATTAAAAGGTAAAATGATTATGTGCATATAGCATGATAACAGAAGATCCTATAAAGGCCTCATAGTAGTGGAATTTAAAAGGCAATTTCTTTATTCTGAAAAACTGGAAAATTGTAATAGTAGGTCTCAACATCAATTGCTATTACTGCCTTAAAGGGTGTGTCTGGTGTTTTCTACATGTTCTTATTGTCAACAAATCTTGTGCAGAACTGGACCAACAATGAACTCATCCTTCTTAAAAGTATTGTACATGTAGTCAAAGTCTGATATATCCTATTCCTTTGTGCTGTAGACCTCTGTTGTTGTTCAAAACAAAACTCATAGTAATGAGCCACACCATTATACTGTTCCTTCATTTCTGAAGACTTTGGCTACCTGAGCTTGTTGGCTTCAAAGAGTAAAAATAGTAATGAAATAGTAACCCGCAGGTGTGAGGTTCCTGGTAAGGCAGACGCCACTGCAGATGCACAGAGCTTTGCTAGTTTCTTTTTCTACATAACACAACCTCTCAATATTGTACTACATTATACATTTCTCAGAGAAGATCAGTCATGAGTTAAGAGGTCGTTTTACATAGCACAACAAACTGGCAAAGCTGTATGTCTACATGTTTCCGCAATTTAATAATGGCAGATTACCATCTTATTGCTATTTTTTACTCTTTGGAGCAATTTCTAATCATGCTATGGTAACCACCATCTTCATTGACAAAGGAATGTGTCACCCAGTGCAGCATTGTGGTTCAGTTATGTGTTAATAGTCTATTGACAACAACAGAGCTCTTCTGTACCGAGGAATATGATATAACAGAATTTGGATACATGCACGATACTTGTAAGTAGGATTAGTTCATTGTTGGTTTGGTTTCACTTGAGATTTGTTGACAATAAGAAAAATATAGAAAATCAGCAGCAATCCTTTAAACCTGCTATTTGTCCACGCATCTTTGAGGAGGCTGAGGAGGTCTCAGTTATAGTGGTAGCCCTTTCCTCACATTGTTGTTAATTTATCTTGCTTCTCCTACTGAACCCTGTTAGTTGTCCTTGTCTTGTGTCGCCTTTCCTGGATATGATGATTGTTTTAATAATTTAATTGAATTGTTTAATTCCAAAATCAAATGTTATCAAATGCATTATTTTTTTTACAATACTTTTCTGCTTATCGATATTTTGGAAAAAAAACATT
Organism: Scomber japonicus; assembly: GCF_027409825.1. Lineage (NCBI taxonomy): Eukaryota > Metazoa > Chordata > Actinopteri > Scombriformes > Scombridae > Scomber > Scomber japonicus. The sequence continues at coordinate 8,632,968 of NC_070586.1, forward strand.
GATGTCAAATGATAATTTCCTAACTAATGAAGTTAGGAATAAAACCTTTCAATTCTACAATAGGTCTGTAGTTACATGTTGATTTCCCAAATCATTACCACAAAATAAATATCAAATATCAATGTCCTTCTCCTACAGTCCACCGGACAGCAGTCGCTTTGATTCATCAGGCAACCTCAGCCCAGCGAGCTCCCAGCTTAGCTCTGAGCCTGAGGAGCGCAGAGATCCAGAGAAGTGCCACCCCAGCGGACCCCCGCCTCTTCATAGCCAACAATCTACCTGGGATGAGGAAGAGGAGGAGGAAGAGGTTGAGAAAGAAGTGCATCCACTACCAGAGCCTGGTTCCAACAAAGATTTGAAGGACTCTTCAGTCATCCTGCCTAAACCAATCTTGGACACCCTTGATAACAAGAGTCAGACTAAAATCTGGTATGTGAAAAAGTTGACATCTAGGTTTGCATGTTTGGGTTAGCTTGCAGGGTTTTCATACTTGTTGCTGTATAAATGACTCCTAATGGTTGTGTCAGGGCCTTGTGGTGAAGCTTTTTGGTGCTTAGCAGCTGATAAGTACAGTACATGAGAGAAAGTTTAGGTAGTAGTGACAAGGTATAGATTGCACCAGAACTGACCCCTCCAAATTTGGTAAAAAAAAATTAGCTGACTGATCCTCGTTTTGCAACTTTTCCCACTAAATGTACTTATCTTTTTGCTTTATCTTTCTCAGTTTCTTCGACGATGGCCCTCCGCCCTGTTCTCCATCCAAAGTTCGGTGGCTGAAAGCATACAATAAAGTCAGAGTACAACTCCTTGAGGTAGGAAGAGTTTCTTTATCCTCCCCACTTGCTTTCTGTTGTCTGTTTCTCTTTCTTGCACAGACACACACACACACACACACACACACACACACACACACACACACACACACACAGAGTTATTACTTTATATTTCTACACTGTATTTAATGTGGAGGACTACTGCTTGAGCGCACATGGAAATCAAATCACTAAAATCCCATACATAAAGATATACACGCTCATGAACATTGCTGTTTCTCTCTCTTTCTCTCTCTCTCTCTCCTCTCGCTCTCTCATGCAAATGTACTTTCTACCTCTTTTCCCCTCTGGGTTGGTTGAGTTTCCAGTCATGCTACACCAATTTGCACCAATTTTGTGCTCCTTAAGGATTTCCCCTTTGATCTGGGAATCCCCTTTTCAGCATACGTTCCTTCAGATTCGGCTATCATGCTGCTGTTACAGAAAGTTTTTGGTCCCGAGATATGGTACTGTGTGTTAAAACGATTCCGCAGATTACAGTACCAATCACCTAGGGGTGGTTTACAGTTGACAGTCGTCTTAGAGTCTGTGTAAGAACTGCAAATATTACTTTTAAATGAGGTGTATGTGTTGGATTTATCTTTCTTATTTCTTATTTCTTAGTTATTTGCTATTTGTTATTTTTCATTTCAATGTCATTTCCGATAACAAATTGTGTGAACTAAAACCCTGTGCATGTGTCATCATGAAACAGTTTAATGTGACAAACATTGCTGCCTCCAGGCCATTCCTTTCTACCAGACAAACAAATGTTTGACTTTGTTTTTTAGTTTAAGTTTTGTGCATAAATGATAAAAACACTGAATAGAGGAATCTATAAGAATATGTTCAAACTTTACAGATGGGAAAATAGGGGAGTTTATCAAAAACACCTGGAAAGAGACAAACACTGTGTCAAACAATTAGAAAATGACACTGACATTAAAAATACTGTATTTTTGATGACATTTTCATGTGTTAACTACTTTTACATAGCATTTTTCTAATCTACCAACGACTCAAAGCATGCCAATATTCACTCATTCTTACATTCATGCACTGAATCATACACTTCTGATATGTGGACATATGTACGTGAATCCAATTAGTCCACAGAAGAGACACAAATCATCAAATTGAGAAGAGATGTGATAAGAATCAGAGATGATGGACTGAACTGTTGGCTCAGTGGTTTAAGATGTGAACCAATAATTACTTCTCCCCTCTTTTAATTAACACATGTCAAACTAGAACCTTTATCTTAACCTGGTTATAATCCTAACCTTAGTAATAAAATTAATTCTTTACCCTGAAATAAATGGTTAACTTTGTAGTGACCAGAGTTTTATCACCAGAGGAGACATGAGCCCATAAATTGTGATTAAGTCCACTCACTCTCGCCATAATCAGCTAGGAGTTGATTACATCCTGTTTGAAAAATAAGATTTACCTCCACTGCTCCTCCTCCTGACTCCTCTCCGTGTGATTTGTCCTATCCATATCCATATACCTCTGATTACCTTTGAGCCCAGACCTCTGTCTTCTTGTTTTCCTTGAGCTCCCAGTCCACTTTTTCATACTAGAAAATCCAATCTCATGCCCACTTCTGGTCAAAATTTGAAGCTGTCGAGACTTGATTTTAAACATCCCACTTGTTTCTCAGGGAGTATAAAAGGAAACAAATGAAGCACTGGGACAAATTAGATCTCAAGAGTGGCTGGCAGTATTGAGATTGCTGACTTAGAAACACATACTGACAAATGCCACAAGCTTAATTCAGTAGGGCCCCCAATGAAAAGAAGAACAAATGGGTTCAAGGACCGGTGTTGACAAGTATCTGCTTTACTGAAGTGTCCTTGAGCAAGATACTGAATCCCTGTTGTTCATTAGCTGACCCTGTCATCTGACCTACCTGGGGTCTGAGAATTTCCCTACAGGGACCAATAAAGGCTTAAATTATTTATGACTCAGTTTCCGAGCACAACTCTGTGTCTGCTTATACATAAACGCGGGAGACTGCCTGTCATGAATCTCATCCCTCTTTTCCAAACAATACGTCTCAAGAGGCAAATAGTTGAGGCACCTCGCACAAGTGGATGTTAAGTTATCAGACAGTCATCAGACGCTTTCAAGGTGATGAGTCAAGAACACAGAAAATGACAGCGTGAAGTGCTGTAGAGCCGGGTGATTATGGCAAAAATCAAAATCACGATTAATTGACCTTTTAACCTCAATTACGATTAATGAAGGATTATCTCCACCCTTGATGAACAATTATGTATTTTTAGTTTCTTTTTCTTTTGTATTTTCCACTGCTGCCCTCACACATGAGGATCTTTAGGGAGTGAAGATAAAGATTTTTTAAGGTGTGACGCTGTGGGTAATGTCTAGTTTACTTGATTAGAACTATGAAAAGATCATGGTTTGGGTTAAAATGAAGGAAGGAAAGACGGAGGAAGGAAGGGAGGAAGGGAAGAAGGACAGAAGGAAGGAAGGAAGGAAGGAGGTAGGGAGGAACGAAAGAGAGAAGGAGGGAGGAAGGAAGAAAGGAAAAGTGGAAAGAAGCTGTGGTTAATGTCTAGTTGATCACTGGAGACAAGTTTTCAAATTCCTTAAAGATATGCAACCTTTGTTGTCATGGCAACAGTGAACACCATGATTAACTGACATGAGCGAGATTAAGTCGATTAGAGTTTCTAAATGTCGGTTTCGATTATTTTTCGATTAATTGCCCAGCACTAGCGTGAATGATGAAGAAGGTACTCTTACAGTAAGGTACCAGTTTGACTGTTAGCAGCATTGTTGTTCGCTATTGTTGTGCCAGTTGAAGTACAATTTAGAGAGTTAATAGAACTTGCATCTGAATGGGTATTTTTACAACGAATTAGTTGTTCTTTTTGTTTCAGATACTAAAAAACAGCTGTACGTGGTAGAAAAGCAGCAAAAAATGTATGTTTGATTTGATGGAGTGGTAAAATAGAGGGAGAAAGAAATGGAAAGTTGTAGAAATAACAGCCAGAATTATTGTTTATTGTTGCTGGCTGACCACACTGGTTATGATTTAATGTCTAGGAGTAACAGTCAGAGAGAGAGATCTGAGTCTGAAACGCTGGTCTCTCTTATCATGAACACAAGATTATCACAACACAAGACAAAAGACAAACACGATGCAGTACCAGCAGCTTAAAAGTCTTCTACTACTTTCTTCGTTGTATTTATGTTTGAATTGATATTCTGGCAAGTTCTGGCACTTTTTGGCTCACATAAAGTCCGCTCCAGTTCGTTGTGATTGAAGCAGTTATTCATTTACTTATTAATTACGCCTAATGGATTACTTTTTATATTTGTCAAAAGAGATTTAAAGAGATTAAAAATCTGCCACGTTGCTTATTCATCATTCCAAGAAACCTTTTTAATTCCATCACTGATCTCTTGTCCTCTCATACTGTATATCCTTTATTCTTGTTTCTCTTCAACTATTTTTTTTTTGGCTTCTTTTACACTCCAGTGTTTTCTAGACATAACAAAGACATCTCTTAGATAGCCCAGCATCAAGTCTTAATTAACAGTCATTCTTTCAGATTAGCTAAGCAGCAGCTGTGCTCATTTGTCAACACTTAATAAAATTGGTAAACTTAACCCTCCTGTCGTCCTCCCGGGTCAAATTGATCCCATCTGTTTTGACTGTTCCTTCCTTCCTTCCTTCCTTCCTTCCTTCCTTCCTTCCTTCCTTCCTTCCTTCCTTCCTTCCTTCCTCCCTCCCTTCCTTCCTTCCTCCCTTCCATCTCTCCTTACTTCAGTCCTCTTTTCCTCCCTCCCTCCCTCCTTACTCCCGTCCTTCCTTCCTTCCTTCCTTCCTTCCTTCCTTCCTTCCTTCTCTCCTCTTTTCCCCCCTCCTTTCTGTCCTTCTGTCCTTCCTTCCTTCCTTCCTTTCTCTCCTTCCTTCCTTCCTCCCTTCCTTCCTCCCTTCCTTCCTTCCTTCCTTCCTCCTTTCCCCCCTTCCTTCCTCCCTCCTTACTTCCTTGTTTCCTCCCTTCCTCATCTCTTCCTCCTATCCTTCCTTTGACCTGAGGACAACAGGAGGGTTAAAAGCAGACCACCACCTCCGTACAGGTGAGGACTTCTAGTCCTCCGCTGTTGCCTCCAGGCCACTTCAGTAAAGATCTGAGAGAATAATTAGTGCATCTGGGTCCTGAGCTACTTATGAACAATAGATCACTTCTTTAAATGCCACCTTTGATCTTGTACAAGACCGTATAAGGAAGGCACAGCAGATCACTCACTTCTCACGGACAATTAAACATGCACGCTGCTGTTTGATGCTCATCAGGCGGTGCTCTCAGGAGTGGAGTTAGCTGGTGTGCACTATAATTACAGTAAAGACTTCGCTTTTTTCAGTTTGGTGATCAAATGCAGCTTATCAAAGTGATGTTTTAAGGCAATGTCCTATTTGAAATGGATAGCAGCAACAATCAATCATAAGAGAGAAGATGTGAGTGATGTTTAATAAGCTCAACAACTGCATTAAATTAAACACATTCTAACCACATGTTGAAGTATAATCATTGAAATGCCATTAAAACAATAATTATATGTAATCTAGTTGTCAAATTCAAAGTAGTTGTTTTATTCTAGACACCTAGACGTCTTTTGACCCACAAATCATAGAGAATAGAAAGGGTTGCATTGATCTCCGTCCGCTCATTGTGTGTTTTTTTTTTCCTTCACACTTTGTTTCAGAAGCCACTTAATTACCACAGAGGCTATTCTGGGTGTATTTAATGAGTTGAAGTAGAAGTTATCAATTTGAGCACAGAAGTCACAGTTCCAGTGTTCCTTTTCATACTGCATGAAATGCCAAAAATAATCTCTCCAGAAATAAAGGCAGTTCATTTTTGTTTTGTGAAGCTTGGTTTGAGAGAATCATCAAGATTTTTATAAGATGAATGAATTGGTGTTCTTTTTTTTTAAACAGTATACAGTAAAGGGACATTTTGTTTATTTTTGAATGTTCATTATTATGCTATGAATCTGACTTTCATTCATGTTAAAACACAGACCAATAACTGAACACTACTGAGCAATAACAAAAAGAAACCCGTCTAAGCTAAATGAGATCTGAACTATCTTTTTTCTCTGACCTTTCTTTTTAATCTTCATTTGATGGTTACAGGAAAATAATCCGTACACTATCGCTCTGACCTTTACAATCCTTGTCATGTTTTTAAATCTACAATATGAAAGTTATTTGAATATGACAGACTTTACTTAGCAATTCAGTATAAAGGAGTCGCTTCTTCTTCTACCATACTTTATAATTTGGTTTCTAATAAGGGAGAAAAACATATATTGTATTCATCAACTCAAAGAAAAAGGAACAAAAGAGTTTTGTGCCAGCTCACAACAACAAGAACAAATGGCAGTCAATCCATACAATGACTGAAATATCTATAGTCCATGAAACCAAGATGAGACCAAGCCAGACACAAAGGCAATCATGGTCAATCAAAGTGCAATATAATACAGTACAATACAATTAGATTGACACTTCTCTCTCTTAAAATGTTCAATAGAGGCTCCTCAGATCTTAAGAAACTTAGAATAGCTATTGCACCTGTATAAACAAGAAACCATACTTTCTTTGCTGCAATCATTTCAGGAATTGCTGCAATAAAGGGCTAAACATCTTTTCTCAATTAATATGAGAAAAGCTATTATTTCAAGGCTGTAATAAGTAAATATATAAGTGTCATTGTTACTGAGGTTTAGAAAGAGGAGGATAATGCAGGTTTGCCACTGGTCAGCAGTTATCCCCATGAGGACGAAAATAGTCTTTTTGTCCCTGTAGTGAGTATTGTACCATGGCAACGATGTCACATTTCTATAGAAACACAACCTTACATTTGTTTGTGGTAAGGGTTTCATTAGTGCAGCTGGCGGCTCGTACTGAAATAGTACATGCTGTTAATCCCTGTCGTTTTACATGCTCATTGAAGCTTTTGCTACCATCATGCTGACTTCTGGACTAGGACTAGGACTAGAACTATAGGACAATAGGACTAGGACTATACTGTAGGACTAGGACTAGGATGAGGACTAGGACTTACATAATGTTCATCCTCGCAGTGTCTGTGCTGAGTTACGTGGGAGCCAATCTGTGTGTGTGTGTGTGTGTGTGTGATGATGAGCAAAAATAAAATATTTCTAGTTGCAATAATATACTTGATATAGCCTAATTGTACCTAATTATGGGCTGTTGAGTGTGTAAATGTTGGGCCATGTTATATCCAGGTAAATCTCTCCTTCTCTCTCTGCAGTGTGCATGGTCACATTCATTTTTGACTTCATATTTCAGTATTGTAATGAATTGTTTGCGGTAATCTACATGATGCAGTTGATGCATGTAGTCAGCGGCTGTATGTGAATGTGTTGGTTCATGTAATGAGCAGTGAAATATCTCCCTCTCTCTTTCTCACTCCCTCTCTCTCTCTCTCTCTCTCTCTCTCTCTCTCTCTCTCTCTCTCTCTCTCTCTCTCTCTCTCTCTCTCTCTCTCGCTCTCTCATTGGACAAACATTTCGTAGCACATATACAAAAGTATTATAATTTAAAATATGTTTTGTGTATTTTGGGTCACTTTAGGAAAAGGTGTAAAAGTAAAAGAAGTAAAAGAAAACAACATTTGTGGAGTTTTTACAGCTTTTTTTTTTACTGTCAAAATGTTGAAAGCTGTCTATCAAAAACAGTGGCAGGTGCTTATTTGTGTTGCTTCTGTGATCTTTTTTATTGCTGGATAAAAGTTATACTTCAACTGTCTGTTTGTTAGTGACATACCGGTTGGATTACACAGCGCCGGAGGGAAAGTACAGCAAACAGGACTTCCAAATTGCCTGTCAAGCTGCATCGCATTCAGTTCAAGAAGTCAAACCTAGAAGACAAACTGTAGACAAATCATAAACCTTTACAGAGGCAGCTGCTTTGGATTTGGCCTCATGTTAGTGTTGACAGTGTTTGTTTCCCACTGGGGGCCATTAATACGATATCATGTCTTCTCTTTACTTGTCTTGTCTTTCCACTAAACGTAGACCATGGGTGTCAAACTCATTTTCATTCAAAGGCCACATACTGTCTAATTTAATCTCACGTGGGCCAGATCATTAAAAAGAAGAAAGGAAGGAAGGAAGGAAGGTAGGAAGGAAGGAAGGGATAAAGGGATAAAGGGAGGAAGGACAGATAGAAGGAAGAAAGTAAGGAAAAGAAGGAAGAGAAGGAAGAGTAGACAGACAGGAAGGAAGGAAGGAAGAAAAAGAAGACATGAAAGAAGGAAGGAAGAAAAAGAAGACAGGAAGGAAGGAAGGAAGGAAGGAAGGAAAGAAGGCAGAGAAGACATGAAAGAAGGAAGGAAGAAAAAGAAGACAGGAAGGAAGGAAGGAAGGAAGGAAGAGAAGACATGAAAGAAGGAAGGAAGGAAAGAAGGAAGGAAAGAAGGAAGGAAGAAAAAGATGGCAGAATGGAAGATGGAAGGAAGGGAGGAATAAGGAAAGTGGGCCAGATTGGACCCCTTGGCGGGCTGGATCTGGCCCACGGGCCGCATGTTTGACATCCCTGACGTAGACTAATCACATTTATTTACTAAAAGTCTCTTGAACAAAGAAAACCTCAAACTTATTATTTTGCTCTAAATAACTATTGTTACCTTTTATCCAGCTGTCACTAAATGGTAAACACACACAACCACAAACTTGTAATTTAGTTCCTCTACCTCCGACCCGATGCCTTAATCCACTCTTTGAAACTGCTGCAAACTGAGACACAAAAACAGCAGAAAAAAATAAGAACAAAAGAAAAGAAAAAAACATAAATTAAATAAATAAGTAAAAGATTCAGCAAAGATTTTCTCATTTGAGCTGAACAGCTGCTAAAAATCCCAAAAATGCCACAACTAATTAGTGACTTTGGTTGTTGTAGCAACGACCGATCTCTCTGCTTGAAGGCTTTAATTAGACCGTCACGAATCCATTTTAGTTTAATTGATTAAAGTTGCAAAGTTACTAAAGAGGGAAGGTTACACATTGATGAATAAAGAGATGCTTTTATCCACTTCTGGCGAACTAGATTGGTGTTATTGATAATAATATGAGAGAGATAGAGCATCGGTTGGTGCTTTATAACGGACGTAATACTTCCCACATTTGTACTTAACATGGTTCAGTAATTTTGTGCTGCAGTATCGTCTGATATGAATGTAACTCCTGTTGATACTGGTCTGGATTTCCTTGATAATATCCAGCTATGTGTTGGAAATGTGTCTTGATACTAACAAAAAAATGTAACCCAGCCTTGTTGAGATGTTAACAATACTCCAGTCCAGTGGTTAAAACGCAGACTGTAATTCATAATATTCCCAGTTTAAATCTGATTTGGGGCCTTGGTTTCACCTCTGTCTCTCTACTATCACAGTCTAATAAAAGTCTCCAAAATATCTATTTTTTAAAAAGGTTAGAAGATTGTGACTTTGGTAAAATTTTAATAAGGAAAATACATCTTGTTAAGTCACTAAACTACGGTGGCCGAGAAGGGTCACAACACATACAAATGCCAAAACACCTGCATATTCAGAAAACACCTTCATCGATTTTACAACACGTGCACTGCAAATACTCACAACACCAGCAAATAGGGAAACGAACTGCAAACTAGATGAAAACAGAAATGTTTCCAGGGGGACCATAATCAGTGACGGACCCACATCCTGTTTCCGAAAACAAAGAAACACAGAATTGTTTCCAAAGAGGTAAGTGTAATGTGCAATTCCAACATATTAAGTACTCATCTAGTTTGCAGTTTGTTTCCCTATTTGCTCGTGTTGTGAATATTTGTAAAATAGATGAAGGTGTTTTCTGAAGCATGTGTTATGACCCTTCTCGGCCACCGTACTAAAACAATTACAGGGTGCCTAAACATAGCCATAAAAATTGTTAATCATGATTTAGTTACAATAAGTGGATATTGCAGAAAAACTGGGATAGGTTGCTGAAGAACATTTGAACACAGATGCATTCAGTATTAATATTTTCTGAGAGGGCAGATGCAGTCATTAAAAGTAGTTCCTCATGAAGTTGGTATTTTTTTAAAAACCCTAAAAAAATACAATTTATTAGTATAAAGATGTGATTTCAGAGGACGGGCTTGCATTGTAAGTGGAGTCTAGACAGTGATTCTTTTCACTGATACTACAATATGTCAGCATATATTTCTGTCTAGTCAGTCTAATAACAAAAATGCACTGCTCTTTCAAAAAGCCTCAATTTTCCCTGATGATATAAGCTCAGCCCATAAAATGTGATGTCTCTGAATTCACACAGACACACACACAGACAAAACCACTCATTAAAACGAGATGCTGGACAAACCAGAACAATGAATGACCAGAGAAGAGAAGCAGAGGTATAAATGAGAATATGACTGTGTTGGGTTACCTTGCAGGAGTGGTGTGCATAAGGGGGGGAGGGGCAGGGGGGCAGGTGCCCCCCCTTGTTGCCCAATTGTTGAAAAATGCGCGTTAAAGTGCCCTCTTGGGAGCCAGAACGCGTGCTAAGGTGCCCTCCTGGTTGGCAAAACACGCAAAACTGCCCTCTTGGGTGGCAAAAACACACACGAAAATGCCCTCATCAGTGGCGAGAACGTACTGTATGTGCCCTTTTTTTTCTTTTTGCCCCTGCCCTTCAAAAAGTCTGTGCACGCCACTGCCCTGCATTTTGATTTCCCTTAAAAAAAAAAAAAAGTCTAACAAAAGTTTTAGTTTAGTTTTCGACATGCATGACAGAACTGGAGCGATTTAAGTGTGAGCTGAAATAGAGGAGGAAAACAAAGAGATATTACACATGACCCGAAAAGTGGGGAATTGTCTCTTCTTCCCTTCATCGGAGTCATTAATGTGAACGTTACCACGACGGAAAAATGGAGACATCAAATTCCAAGACAGACTATAATCACGTCTTGATGTGTGGGTTTGCTTCTTTTGAATCAATGAATTTTAACACAATGTCTTTGTGCTTTAAAAAAACAAAACACTTTTCTTTGTCATCTTTTCATCTATTTTACTGAAGCTGCAAGTTTTCACGGTTTTATTCAAACCCTGAAATCTATCTTTTGATCAAACTTTAGAAGACATGAAAGTGAGCAGTAAAGAGTTTGTAGTTTGTGCTGCTTCATCAGGACCATTAGCCTAAATCCACAGCTGTGTGTTAAACCAGGGGCAGCGACCCTCGAAGGACGAGGACCACAAAGAGTTGTCCTTCATAGACTCCGAAGGCCAGAATGGAGTCTTGTTAAATGAGACTCTCTCTCTGGTCTACGGAGGATTTCCAGCTGCATCAACAGCTGTTCCCCTCCTTTTCACCCTTGCATCACAAAGCGCCACTGCTGTCGCTTAGCAACCTTGACAGCTGCAGTTGACAATCAGGACACATGTTGTAGAAATGGAGCCAAAACTTTTAATGTCATTATTGTGGCAGCCCCATCAGAGTATCCCTGCTCAGCTGATCCAAAATAAACATAAACACATTTTCGAAGACCAAAAAATTTAATTTATAACTTTTAAGGACATACAGACATCCTGTTACTCTACGTTTTATATGCTTTATTTATGTTGTAAATACTTGTAAAGACCACTGTAAATTAAATAAACAATTTCTTTATTTTAATTCATTCAACTAAATCTCTCAAGTACAAAATAATCTGTCTCATGCAGCTCAATACCGCTGTAAATTAATTAAACAATTCATTAATAAGCAATTTCTTTATTTTAATTAATTCAACTAAATCTCTCAAGTACAAAATAATCAGCTTCAACACACCTGCCTGACTGTAATGTGACAAAATAATCACGACTCAAAGCTAAATAATACTTTTTCTCATAAAGAATAACCTCATTGACAGAGATGCAGTAAATTGTTATTTCATCTGTAATGCAGCTATAGATAACAGATAATATATATAATAAACAGATAATGAAAATACAATCAGTTACATAGCTCCATAAAGTTATACTAATTGTAATATAGTCTTATCTGTTCATTTTAATACATTTACATACAGTATATGTAATAACTCAGCATGGAGCCGCAGAGGCAGCGCTGTTATTCTGTCCACTAACAACACGAAGCTTCACTTTTACATTCAGACAAACTAAATGTGGCAGCCGCAAATGTTAGATTTTTATCAGTGAGACCGACATTTATCACAATAAGAATGAATAATATCATATATCACAATGCTACAGAGACATTAGAGCCAGCGGTAAATCACCAAAGAGCCGCACACATCAGTTCATCGGATCATGTTCTCTCCAGCGAGCAGCTCCGAAGCATCTCTGAGAGGGTTGCAAGAAGTCGATACTGATGAAGACTGACATGCAGTAGAAAGCTCCAGCAGAAGCTAGAAAATGGACTTTGTATTATGATTATTTGTGAAACCCCCCTATTTGAATTATGAATTTTAAAAATCAACTATATGAATTGTGATTTTAACCCTTGTGTCGTCCTCCCGGGTCAAATTGACCCCGTCCGTTTTGACTGTTCCTTCCTTCCTTCTTTCCTTCCTTACCCTGATTCTCTCTTTCTTTCCTCCCTCCTTTCCTTCCTTCCTTCTTCCTTCCTCCCTCCTTTCACTCCTTCTTCCTTCCTTCCCTCCTTCTCTCTTTCCTTCCTCCCTCCTTCCTTCTTCCCTCCCTCCTTTCCTTGCTCCATCCTTTCTGCTTTCCTCCCTCCCTCCTTCCTTCCTCCCTCCTTTCCTTCCTTCCTTCATTCCTCCTTCCCTCCTTCTCTATTTCTTTCCTCCCACCTTTCTTTCCTTCTTCCTTCCCTCCTTCCTTCCTTCCTTCCCTCCTTCCTCCTTCCTTCCTTTCCTTCCTTCCTCCCTCCTCCCTCCCTTCCTTCCTTGACTCAACGACAACAGGAGGGTTAAGAAACATCTGCTGCCTAATTAGTCGTTATAGAAACCGAGGAGATTCACTGACGAAACATTGAACAGCAACAGTTAATGCAGTGTAGGCAGAAAGACGAGGCAGTCTGTGTTCATTTCCTTCTTTTTACTGCAGTGTTGTCTTTCAACCTTTAAGAGCAGGTCAAGCCATTTATTGTGTCCGTCCATTAGGTAAGAATCTTGAGAAAAATCTGCCTGACCTTTAACTCTTAACGTGCAACAGAGAGAGCTCGAAGCCCGATATTATCCACATGGTGAATGTCTCATGGTAGATAAAGACCACCTTAAAAGAAATACTTACAGTATACATATCTGCTCTGTAAAAATCTGAAAACAAAAAGGAGAAATATATATTTTTTATAATAGTTTGTTTCATGATAGCTCCTCCTATCTTTGCATGAATCCATTGAAATACTGTTAGTTATCCATCTGTGTAGATAAAAAGCTTTACATTCAGTCAATTAATATGCTAACAAAAAGTCTCCTTATCTAACTTAAACATCAAATGTATAAAAGAAATGGACGTAACATCCGTGACGTCACCCATTGGTTTGTGGACTGCTGCTTGGAAGCCAATAGTTTCGGATCTAGGCAGCGCCATCTTGAAAATTTCAGGTGCATGCTGGGAAAAATAAAAACATGGATTCTACTTATATGGGCATGAGGCGGGGCCATGGGCGGAGCTGGGAGGTTGCTATGGTTACGAGGGCTGGATCTCGAGGACATTGGGTAATCACCCTGCTTTATCGTCAAATATAAAATCAGGGAGGCCAAAATGTCACAAATGAACATCATACTGCATTGAAGAAGGCTTTAAACTAGCGATTGAGACCATAAACACATTTGGAAAACGTTTACTGCGGTTAGAAATCAAGTGAGAAGTTGGTGAATTCTCCATTGACTTGTATAGAGACGGTCGCCCCCTGGTGGCCTTTTGATAGAATGCAGTTCTAAGTTACTTCCACATTGGCCTCATCTCAGAGGACCAGAACTGACCCGCCTGATCTAAACATACATCTAACTTCAGTCCCGTTTAGATGCTCGTGTGGTTCTTACATTCAGTACCTCTTCTAATAACACACTGTCTGCTCGGCGCTTGTAGCTACAGCTCAACTCTCTTCACTTTGTCTCTCCTTATCCTGTTTGTAATCAGCCTGCCAGCTGTCAATCAAACACCAACACGCCGCTCCAGTGGCTGAGACAAAAAGGAGGATTTCTAATATTTTACCAAAGGCCTTTTTTAAAAACTTTTTGTAATGATTAACTATAAGATATGCAAAAAGGACTGAGTAAATATCATTTGAATTGGATTTAAAGGTGCCAGTAAATCTCTTCAGTTCAGTAAAAATGTCATCATTGAGTAAATATAGGAGCCTTTACAGAGTAAAAGGTTAAAAGGCTTAAAGGCTCTTTTACTTTGCTGGTAGTCACATTCCTCAATAAAAAACCTGTGTGCTGGTTTGTTGTGGTTCTTCACATTCACATCTAAAATGTGACTCAGTTTGCCACTGACCCTTTAAACACCCAGATCAAATTTTAAAATGACATAAGTGGATGGTTTTAATGTTCAATTGAAGGATTAATAGTTCCTCTATAAATGGAGAACATTTTCCATCTCATGTAAACCTTATCAGCCTTACCAACTATTTCAATTCTGCACAAAAACGTGATAGCAATATGTGTCTGTGTAAAGCAATGCAGTAAATGGCATAAAATGTGAAAGAGGAAGTCATTTTTAACATACTATATAATGCACTGGCAGTATCCTAATAGTGGTGACAGAAAACGCTCATGTCTGTCATTTGGGAGGGTAAAAACCAAATTAATTTAGTTTGGACTTGTTGTGTACACTGAATGCAACTCTTGCAAATATCAGAACGTCACATATACACATAAACATATTTACGAGAGGCTGTGATGGGATGAGATCGCTGCACGGACTATAGGCAGACCTCAGAAGACAGGAGGAGCAGCCAGCAGAGAGGATTGTGGGGAGAGAGATGAGAAGACGAGGAGTAGAAAAGGAGAGAGCAGAAGGGGGGGGGGGGGGGGGGGGGGGGGGTAGAGGGGGGTGCATGAAGAGCAGGAGGGGAGATGCTGTGGCTCACAAGCGTCCACATTTCCTCGGGGGGTTTGTTAGTCACAATACAGACCCAGTTTCAAAAGTCGACTCGGAGCTGAAGTTTGAGCCAGAATGGGTGCAAACAGCTGATATGGAGGGCTTGTTAGTTTTGGTTTCTCTGTGTATGTTACTCATTCAGTGATTTAAAAATGTAATAAAGTAGTAAGACATACTTCAGGTGGGAATAGATTATTTAAAAAGGTAATATGCAACATCATTAACCTATTTTTTTAATACAATATTGGGTTAATGTCACTCAAAAAGCCACTCAGGATAATTTAATTAGTGCTATTTTTATTTTACATATATATATATATATATATATTTTTTTTTAATCTGGGTATTTATTGGGATTTTTTGTTTTTTTTTAATTAATAAATTAGTTTTACAATCTTCAGATGGAAATTATGGATTATGTAAAACCATAATGTACCCAGTTTGGATCAATATAGCACTAATACAATACAATACTCAGCCATAAGTGATTGTTTTTGGTGTTTTGATTTCAGTATGAACTAAATCTTGTTATATTACTAATAATATTAATAACTTGTGTATCCTTTGAATGTCATGTGCACATCATTTTGTACATTTGTCAGTCAATATCTTGATCTTAAAGCTTGTTTTTTGTAATAGTGGGTGCTAAATTGGGCCAAACTGTAAAATTTGAACCCAGTGATTTTTAGTGTGAGGTAGGTAGGTAGGTAGGTAGGTAGGTAGGTAGGTAGGGAGGGAGGGAGGGAGGGAGGGAGGTAGGTAGGGAGGGGGGTAGGTAGGGAGGGAGGGAGGGAGAGAAGTAGGGAGGTAGGCTTTATTGATCCCAAGCTGGGAAATTACAGTTATCAGCATCCTTTTTTTGTATTTCCTCCCTAATTTTGAAGAGAAGTTAATATTTAAGGTGGAATCTGATGGTTTCTCAGACTTCATATCTTAAATTTTGACTGTCTTTAGAATTACATACACTTACCCTTCAATGTATACTGTCAAAGGGCTCAAAAGAAGATTTAGTCCATAATTTAGAGAGATATAATGAACAGAAATGCCAAAATGAGGTTTGGTTACTGGCTGGTCTCAGTGCTTAGAGCTGCTTTGGATTTGGGACTTCACTGTCTCTAAATCTCCATTTGAGGCTTTTAAACCTTTTCTATGCCTCTCTTTGTGCTTCTTTGTAATTCTTAAGGATTTTATGAATTGCCTGTGCAAGTTAAAAAAAACAAAAACCCTAAGCTAATATAAACATGAAAGGCCTGACTTGGTGACAGACATTATAGACACACAAACACACGCCTCTCCATCTCCTTCTCTTTGTTCTCACGTTTAAATCATCTCTCGTTCGCTCCGTACATTTCACGACGTGTTCAAAGAACAAAAAAAGCTCCCAACTTTTCATTCGCCGTCCGCCGCATTATACAGTACGAGACTTTGTTTACACATTGTATCCAGTAGAGTGAGAAGAACAAAGAGAGATGTGAAATTGAGTTATATCAAGGGAAACGCAGGGAGAGAAAAAGCAACACAAATAAGAATGAAAATAGGAGGAGGAGGTGGAGGGGGGTGATGGAACAGAACAGGGTGGAGCACAGCGGTAACTCATTATTGACGGAGGGGACATGCACAGATAATTGGATATGGAGGGAACAGACCGCCTCCCAGCTTCCTGTCCAGGGGTTCAGATGAAGATGAGACTGCAGGAAAAGGACATGCAAAATAACCAAAGTGGGGAAAAATGTACAGAAATTATTTTTTCCAAATGCTGGATTAGTGTTTTATATTAATTAATATGACTGTTCCATCAATTATATATGATGAAAGAAATAATTTAGTGCATTCAATTTAAGATTTAAGATAACTCAGACGGTTTATTAAGCAGTTCATTAATATTCTTTGATTTTAATTGCAGTGACTCGTATGAAAAAAAACAAAACCTCCTCCTTCAAGTGTTTCAGCTTCACTGCACTTTAATCTACTGAGGCTGCTTTTGATGGAGAAAGTTATCTCAGTCACTCAGATGTGACCTGTTGAATTTTCTAAACATCAACCGTGAACTCAGAGGAAAGTTTTGTAATACTGGATGAAGAAAATGTACGACGTGTTTATTTAAAATGACGTCAGGCAGTTCCTTCCTTCCTTCCTTCTTTCCTTTCTTCCTTCCTTCCTTCCTTCCTTCCTTCCTTCCTTCCCTCCTTCCTTCCTTCATCCTTTCCTCCCTCCCTCCCTCCCTCATTACTCCTTTCCCCTTTTCCTCCCTCCCTCCTTATTCCTTTCCTTCCTTCTTTCCTTCCTTCCTACACCCTTCCTTCTTTTCCTTATTCATTCCTTCCTTCTTTCCTCCCTTCCTTTCTCCTGTCCTTCCTTGACCTGAGGACAACAGGAGGGTGAAAACATTTACTTTAAACAGCTTTTTGTAGTTTCTTCACCAAAGTCTAAATTAAAAGGTTGTTTTTTTTATACTATAAACCCAAAAAAAGCATCATCAGAACATGACGGGTACAAAATTATCGAAACAAATTAATTATTTGTCACTTTCTATTCAAAAGAAAACAAATTAACTTACATTTCAGGTTCAGATGATTTTATTATTCATCACTAAGTGGTCAGTGAGAGGACGGTGGATATGAAGAGAGAGACATGAGAGAAAAACGGAAAAACAAATTAAGAGAGAATTAGGAAGAGAAGAAAGGATAATAAATAAAAAATGAGACAGAGAGGCTGTTTACACTTGGTTTTAAAATGTGTTTTAGTGATCTGAGTGCAAGAGGAGAGCTGAGACAAATCAGCAGACCAACTCAGAACAGGCCAAACTCAAACTTTAGAAAACCAGACAGTAGACGTAGATCAAGTTAAAAAGAAAACACTGGGCTTTAAAAGTAGTTAAAATGTCACCCTGATAGCTTCGACTTTAATGAGGAAATGTGTCCAAAAAAATGTCAAATTACAACTTTTTCATCTTTCTCATACAGCCAAACATCAGAGAATAAAGATTTTATGTAAGTCAACAGAATAATTAGCTTCCTACGTCAGATTTGTTTCATTCAGACAAGACAAGAAGACAAAAATGTTTCAAACGTTTCATGTTCCTAATATTCCAGCTGTTGGTTTTGGCACTCTGTTACCCCCAAGGTTATTATAGTTTCTTTACTTTTTATTTTTATTTTGTTTTTCAGTTTGCTTTTTTATTTCAGTTTAGTTTTCATTAGTTCAACAAGTGATTTAGAAAGAAAGAAGGAAGGAAGGAGGGAGGGAGGGAGGAAGGGAAAGGGAGGAAGGAAGGAAAGAAGGAGGGAGGGAGGGTAGAGGGAGGAAAGAAAGAGAGAAGGAGGGAGGGAGATAGAAAGGGAAAGGGGGAAAGGGAGGAAGGGAGGAAAGAAGGAAGGAGGGAAGGTAGAGGGAGGAAAGAAAGAGAGAAGGAGGGAGGGAGGTAGAAAGGGAAAGGGAGGAAGGAAGGAAAGAAGGAGGGAGGGAAGGTAGAGGGAGGAAAGAAAGAGAGAAGGAGGGAGGGAGGAAGGAAGTAAGGAAAGAAGGACAGAGGAAAGGTAGAGGGAGGAAAGAAAGAGAGAAGGAGGGAGGGAGGAAAGGAAGGAAAGAAGGAGGAAAAACAGTCAAAACAGACGGGGTCAATTTGACCCAGGAGGACGACACAAAGGTTATTTTGAGGAATTGACTAGTTTTTAGTTTGGTTTTATTTTGAAGGAATTGACTAGTTGTAGTTTAGTTTTTATTTTGAAGGAATTGACTAGTTTTAGTTCAGTTTTTATTTTGAAGGAATTGACTAGTTTTTAGTTTGGTTTTATTTTGAAGGAATTGACCAGTTTCAGTTTAGTTTTTATTTAGTCTTTAGTTTTTCAGGTATTAAGAGAAAGCCTTGGCTTATAGAAGCTGAAAAGAATGAAAGAATGTTTGACATCAAATATGTTTTATCATCAAGTCCTTTTTAATTTCATTCTTTAACCACGGCTGCTACAGGACAGGAAGTAATCGAAGGAGAAAACAAAGCTGAATTTATCTGCAATTCAGTTTAGTTTTAAATTGTTCATTGTAGTTTTTATTTAGTTTTCGTTTTTGCACTATAATAACCCTGGTTACCACATCCTGCATTGATGACGTCTTTTCCTGTTGCATCCTTCTCAGAAAGCATCTCGGTGACCATTTACTCTTGCATTTAGCGCTGTCCACTTGTGATCTGATTACCCAAGATGCATTTTATGTAAAACCAAGTGTAAACATTGTCAGACAGAGTGGAGGATTGGTTTCTACCTTTCAGCCATGACGGCTCTGCTCAGCATACTAACAACACTGTCCCCTCTGAGGGATCTGAGCCTTTACACTGTTGCATGACATTGGCTGAAAGTCACCATGGAAATCAAGCCTGTGGGCGGTGTGTATATATATGTGTGTGTATGTATATGTGAGTGTGTGTGTGTGTCTTACAAGGATTGCAGGGGTCCTCATTTATGCCCTCCAGGACGCCAGTGTTAAATCAGATGTTAGACCGTTTCCAACCTCTGAGCTGACTGTCAGCCCAGTGTTTACCTCAGTGACTAACTTGGCTTTAGATACAGGGGATTGACACACACACACACACACACACACACACACACCTCGTCTTATATTATTTTGCATGTATCATCCCCTCAGCTTGCTCATTTACAGTCGTGTAAAATCACAAGATGCGACCAGCAGACAGAGGAAAGAATAACAAGAATTTAAACTTAATTAAAAGTCACAATTGTCTAATCTTGTGATCTTATTACATATATTATAATTAATTCCTGTCAACAGCAGAATGTCGGTTTACTTGTCTGCTCTGCCGCCACTTGCCACTTACAGCAGATAACCATCAGTTTCACTTTGATTCAGAAATACCATTTGTCTATTCAGTGTATGAAAGTGGTTACATTATGCAATACGTAGACAATGCAGCTGCATGGCGGATGAAAGGGTTCTTCTCCTGCAAACAACCAGTTCTATGGGTGAGATGACTGTACTCAGAGGGATTTAACAGCTTTTTATACAGAGGCTGCAGCTATTATTTCTGTTCTTGATTATGTCTTTTTGGTAAGATGAGTATAGGAAATGTGTATTCTGCTGTTTGTTTGACTTTGCAAAGAATTTCTCTTACAAGTCAAACAAGTAAAGAAGCATGCATGTTTGTTTTATTCCCACATTGGTGGAGCATTCTTGATGTCTAACTCGTTTAGTGTTGCTCAGCTGGATGTTTGTGCACTTTTTCAGACAGTAAGCAACAGAATTTCAGCAGTCAAGGAAACCCTGTGTTTGGTCTTTTGTATTCAAGCTGCAGGTTAGGATCCAGGATTGTTCAAATATTAATGGTAGTATAATAGAATATAATAGTCATCCCCAAAATATATTGTCGTCATATCGATATTGAGGTGTGCTGGAAAGGTGTCGATCATTGACAGTGTTTGGATGATCTGTAGGGCTGGTTTCATTTTAAAAATGATGATACTAGTACCAATCCAAGTAAGCTTAACCCTCCTGTTGTCCTCAAGTCAAGGAAGGAAGGAAGGGAGGAAAGAAGGAAGGTAGGGAGGAAGAAGGAAGGAAAGGAGGGAGGAAGGAAGGAATGAAGGAAGGAAGGGAAGGAGAAGGAAGGAAAGAAGTAAGGGAGGAAGAAGGAAGGAAAGGAGGGGGGAGGGAGGAAGAAGGAAAGGAGGAAGGGAGGAAGGATGAAAGGAAGGAAGGAAGGAAGGAAGGGAAGAAAGGAAGGAGGAAGGAAAGGAAAGAAGGAAAGAAGGAAAGGAGGGAGGGAGGAAGGATGGAAGGAAAGGAGGGAGGAAGGAAAGAAGGAACAGTCAAAACAGACAGGGTCAATTTGACCCGGCAGGACGACACGAAGGTTAAAGTGATACCGATACCTACCAAGTACTTCATTCGATACCCATCATGTGAATAGAAGCATTGAATTGCATAAAATGACATCACTCCTCCACTTTTTATCTGGTGTAACAGGCGTGTAGTGTAGACACACTTTAGAGCGTTTAGGTGGCATCTCAGCTGCTGAACTGCTAAGCACGCTAACTCAAATTCACCACGGCTTCACCACCACAGACGGGTCGTAGCTGCTGTGGAAGTGGGCCAATCACATGTTGCAATAAATCCAAGAACTCTTGTGTTGATTGGTCATATTTTTTAGCTCTGGGTGCAAAAAGGATCGATTGCAGGTATCGTTTGATGGGAGACGTTTCGTTAAAGGTATCAGGAACAGATACCCAGCCTTAATGATCTAACTAGCATTTTATTTGAAGCATACTGAAACCTTTAGAAGAGCATGCATGACTAGAATAATAGGGAATGTACAATGTTTGTGAAAGGACTGAAAAGAAATACTGAACAATAAACTCATATATAATGCAGCTACTAAAGCTTCAATGTGTGTGCTGGCTGTGTGATTGCAATCACTTCAAGTACACATTGTATTTCTCTGGCTGCCTAAACAGCGAATATTTAATTGCTCTTGCGAAAAGCATGATGCAAAAATTACCAGTAATCATGGATCGCACATTCCAGCATTTTAAATAAAGGCCTGTCAGAGAATGAACTATATAGAGCGGCTTCTGGGAGTTATGAGGCCCTTGCTTCCGTAATGGTTGAATGACAAAACGAAGGGTTGTAATCTTATCGCCTCTTACTCATTAATCTGTTTCCACCCTGTTACAGCACAATTTGAAATTCACCCTTTTGCAAAAGAAGATTGTCATTGTCTTTGTCACACAGAAAGAGGTGCTAATTGTATGAGATTTTGCCTCTTTTTCTGCCATGGAGGTCTATCTGTCTTTCATTATAATATGATATCAGTTTGTAATATGACAGGCCTTCATTTCTCTGTCGTAAAAGCACTGGAATAGCTTACTATGTGCAGTAATAAATGTTAAAATGAAGTAGGTATGCTTTTGGTTGTAGTGAAATGTGCTTTATCCCAGATATTGTCTTTAATCGTGCTTCCCCAAGACTCTCATAACAACAGCATAATATTGGTTATTAGTACAATGGGGCTTGTCTTCAGGGCTGATTGCCTTGTCATGGACCAAAAGCTGTATAGCCACAGGCCTTATCTTTGATGCTCTATAACACTAATGGCTTTTTAATGAGGCATAAGTCACATCCTCATCCAACTGTTCCAAAGCACTTTGTGCCTGCATCTCCGCCAATACAAGCTGGTTGCCTTCATGCTTCAAAGAGGAAGGTTCCCGCACAGTACAGAAAGTTGAATACATTTTCATGTTTTTGATACTGTAAGTCTGCCGGGCTGTTGCAAAGTTTATTTATATTGTTATGTGTTCGCATTCAGAGTTTAAAAGTAGAGAATTTAAACGCTGTACCATTACTTGTTGATTGTTTTAGCCTGTTTCTGTCCATTTTGATCATAGACTTTGCAGATATTTTATGTACTTTTGGATGCAGTGATTGTTTCCAATTCATTTCCTATATGAAGTCAATTGTCAAATTAGTGAAATTTGCTTTAGTTTCATGATAATAACCATATCATTGGTTTAGTATGTTTTAGCCAACTCACTCCAAATACTTCATGTCACAACTAACCGCTTTGTTTTGTCTTAGTCAAGTAACTTGTTCCAGCTCCTAAAATGTGAGGATTTCGGCTTTCAGCCACTGGTCAACTCAGACTCGGGTAACTTGTTGGACATTTTGTTACAAAATGCGATTGATAAATTGAAAGAAAACACATTAATGGCTAATGAAAATGCAGTGCAGGTTTTTCTGATTAATCTGCACTTAAACTGCATTAATGTGCAATTGCCAAATACATAAATTGTTTGCTGTCATTAATCACACAACTCAAGTCTGCTGATTAATTTTCATGTCATACAGGAATTAACGAAAATGACATGCTGCCTTGAACTGAAACATACCATAACTCAATTATTAGAAAATTAAAGTGACAATTAATGAGTGTTTTAAGGATTTGCTGATTTTCTTTCTTTGAATATCTTTGAAGTTTGGAGTGTCAGCTGGAAACCTCAGGCTGTAGAAATAGTCATGGCT
Organism: Scomber japonicus; assembly: GCF_027409825.1. Taxonomy (NCBI): domain Eukaryota; kingdom Metazoa; phylum Chordata; class Actinopteri; order Scombriformes; family Scombridae; genus Scomber; species Scomber japonicus. Next base: position 8,655,907 of record NC_070586.1, read on the forward strand.
TATTCTGTTCCTTTTGATGGACTAAATGATTATTCATTAATTAATTCAGGTTATCAGAAATATTATGATATTAAAGAGGGAAAACATGCACACTCATAGTCCATAAAACGTCTGTACTGAAGCTGAGTAGCATATATTTGGCTGTCAGAGTGTCAGAGTGTGTGAAAAAGTGAAATAATGTGAGAATGAGGTGGGAGAGAGGGAGAGCAGAGAGAGAGAGAGAGATAGATAGAGAGAGAGGGAGGGAGAGAGAGAGGTAGAGAGGTGGGAGAGAGAGAGAGAGAAAGAGGGAGAGTGAGTGAGCACACAAGACATGCAGCGTCTGTCGGCTGTGCAACAAGCTGCGATCAGAGGAGCTAATGGGAGGAGGAGGGCAGAAGGAAAAGCCTGGAAGGAATAAAGATCAATCAGGAGATTTGAGGATGCAAAGTAGAGAAAGGCAGGAAGAAAGAGAGAGAGAGAGTGAGAGTGGGAGAGAGAGAGATGAAATGAAATACTGAGAGAGAGAGAGAGAGAGAGAGGGAGAGAAGAGGAGGAGACTGTGCGGTGTGTTCAGACTGAGACGGGAGGTGAAATAGACCGCTGGGAAGCGACTCAGCGAGCGCTCTGATCCACACAGAGAGGAGTACAGGAAATACAGGGAAAGTGACAGAGAGTACTTTGATTGACATTCCCGTCATGATAAAAGCAAAGGAAAATCTGACAAATTGCTGACTTTTTTTTCTGTCCTTCTTGATTCATGTTTGATCCACTAATATCTTCCCTGATATATTGTGGAGCTGAGCCGGATCACACTACGAGGGGGGTTAATTAGTTATCCCACTGCGTTACTTCAAAGTCTATTGTCCCGCATATCTTTAAAAAATGATGTAAAGAGGTGCAATCAATCTGTTAGTCTTGTCGCTTGTGGATTTTAGTCACTCCGATGACAGATGCTTGGATTGTGCTGTCAAACTTTGGGGTTTTTGTTTCACCACCTTTTTTTTGGCTCCTCTTCTTTCTGCATGAGGTAGGTTTTTTAAGCTTTCACTTAAAAAGGAAGAGGAAATCAGGAAGTGTGTTAAAATGACTGTCTGAACAATTTATCGCTTTTTTAACTAAACTGTAAAAAGATGAAGACATTTGAGGAAACCATTGGGGGTTATGAGTTGAAGTGATCGATCATATGTAATAAATCAAGGGATTTTCTTAAAGCAAAGCACTCTAGATGGTCTTATTGGTCCTTTGGGATCTCAGAAGACCCCCTGATGAACCTCTCTTTATCCCTATGATGCAAGATCTTAAGTGTTGAAGTAAGTGCTGGAAAAACAAACACATTTCATCTCTTTTCCCAAGTTGCACCATCATGTCAGATATGTCTATTTTTAACCAGAAACAAAATGAAAGTAACTGCGAGCGCTCCCCTCTCCTTCATTCCCTTGAGATATTATTTTATTCCATGAACTGACTGAGCACTTATTTTTCATTGTATCTCATTTTGCACACAGCGATATAGTAGCTATCTCTACCTCTCATTCCCAAGCCTTGCCAATCTGGCTTTGGCACTGAGCTTACAGACAATATTTAAGCAACCAAAAAAAAAAAAAAAAAGTACTTTATCCTCCAGCTCTGTTGCAGCTTTTCCAAATCCAAAACAGCTCACTGCTTGTTGTGTGGGTACAACCCAAAGTCGTGATCCCTTCTCACGCTGTGTGGAAGGTGTGAGCGTGTCGTGGTTTATAAGATCCTGGGCGTCTTCTGATGCTCCAGGCTGCAGCTTCAAACATCTCACTAATGTAAGAGTTAAAATTAATTAGCTTTATTGCTTCATTACAGTGCTTCTCAACCTGCAGGTCACGATGACACTGCAGGAGTGATTCATGTAATATGAATAATCATATTTCTGATTTAGAGATGTTTAATTATCCTTTTTTTTAAGTTTGTGGTAAGATTATTTTTCCTGTAGATGATTCATTGTCTTCAGTCGACTTGTTATTTAAATGAACTAAATCATTTGGATTATTGACTTGGCAGCAAAGTTCATCATCTATTATTTTGTCCACAACTTATGGTTGCGTTGAGGCTTTTTTCTTTTGTTGAGAGCCACTCAGTGACCAGTAATTGATTAAAAAGCTGGCAGCAGTTTTAATAGTCAGATAAGTGAGTTTGTGACTAAAGAGTTGATGGTTTAAATCCCACATCCCATATGCCGATAGAGGGAAGTAAGCGAAGGTTCATCATTAGAGGTTGTTGGATGAAAAGAGTAAAGTGACAGATATACTCCCATCTACGGACATCTGCGAACACGTAGTCATTCTGTTTATACTTACTTCTGATGCCCAGTACAGTACAGTAGATCAGCGTCTACAGGAAGTGTAGTGGGCGCTTTATCACAAAGTTACGAGGATGTCCGCGCAGAGCTTACACTCTACACATCAGCATGTAAACCCTCTGATGATGAAATTTATGTCACGTGACTATAACAGACCCTTGTGGACGTGAAAAGTATAATTTTAGCTGAACAGTAAAGACGTGAGTGACACAGAGAGCGAGTGGGACTTATAACCTCAAAATGAATATGGGGTTTTAACTGTTTTATTAGCCTAATATGACTAGGATAGACTAGGATATGACTAGACTAGGATATGACATTGGACAATAGTGTGTGATGGTAATATCTTTAAGACAGTCACTGCTACTTGCTTTTGGCTCAAAATTGATGTGATTATGTTGATTTTCTGCCCTGATAACAAGATAGATAAAAGGGTTGTACATTTAATTTTGACACCTGATTTTGATGTAGTTTAGTCTTTGCCAAGTTCACTGTTTTAACAAGCACCTAGATCATTTTATTATCTCATCTAACCCTAACCCTAACCCTATTATCTTAGCTTTTTTTTGTGTGAAGAAATTCCCACAGCAGCTAGGAAAGTTGAATCATTCACATGGCGACACTGGCACATGACAAATAATGAAACCAGCTGAAACACATCGTTAAGCCAAGCCACTTTACTTTTCTGGAGCTGTCTACTCCACTGTGGCAGATAATCGTACCATCCTTATTAAAAACAATTGTAAATGGTTGTAAAATGATGAAAGTCATGGTGTTTTGTTTTCCACTGCTAAATTAGCTTTTGGAACTCTTGTTGCTTATTTGGTGATGAAATACTCATCCAGCTTTAACATTGGCATTCATTTGTTGCTAGGAAAAGACATTTTTCTTAGTTATTCGTCTACAAAAAAAAGTGGTATCTTGGAGGAGTGTATCTTGTGTGCTGTTGCTCACTAATAATAGGTGTCCACATGGCTTTTTCTTTTCTGTGCATGATGTTGAGTTTCGGTAGGTGGCACTCTTTTCTTGTCCATTTAACCACGTCGTTCGATCGCTTCTTTCAAGCCAGGTGTTGTTTTTTTTTCTGTAAAGGACAAATGCAACACATTTCCAGTAAGTCCGGTTGAATCCCTATTATGCTTTATCAAGTAATCAGCAATGACAACAAAACTTATTAACATATATGGAAATATTAGGGTTATTATTTTCAGTTCATGACATGGACCATTACAGATTCATAGATTGCCTACAAACAAGCATTTCTTTGTGACTGCAGAAAACCTCTGGGTCCTAACCTCTTTACATTTACCTCTCTGACTGGCAGATGATGAAAATTATCTCCAGCTCGCACAACACTAGCTGACCTCGCTAATTGTCTGTGGCCATGCATGAGGGGAGGCCGACGTGGTGAAAGGCCACAACGATTTGGATGCTGTCAATCAAATGACGTGTGTGCGTGAACCGTAGGCCAGGCTGACGGTTGAGGGGGTGGCTGGATTTAACCTGCACAGGCATTCACACAATAGACACGTTGACATTTATAATTGCAAATGAGTGTACGCTAGACATTTGGGTGTGAAGACAGCGTTGCAGAGTGACTACAAAGGTTAGAGTTTGATAACTTTGGATTTTAATTCAGATTTGACATCATTAGAAGGTTTAAACAAGCAACACATCCCCAATAAAACCCAATTTGGTGCTGCTCTTTGTGTGCTGGGCTAGGCAAACTTTGGCTTTACTTTTTTTGTGTTTGTGTAAACCAGGTGATTTAATGACTTATTCACGCTCTGACAATTCTTCAACAATTGGACTTGGATTCTTGTTTTTGAGGAGGATGTCTTGAGTTGGATTTCATTTTGCTTGTAAAGGCTTAGAGAAACAGGTAAAAGACTCAAATGCATATCACAGAGACAGGCTGGTGAGGTGTGTCGATGATTCTTTGCAGGATTTGTGGTCAGTCAGGTCAGACAACCAAAACTTCACAGGCAGGAACAGGTAATAAGGATCATTGCTGAGACAGCTAGCGCAATAAAAAATTTAGGCAGGGAAGGGAATCTGGCAGGTGTGTTTGCAAATTGGGGACAGGTGAACAGGAGAGTATAGAAGGCAGGTTATGACAGAAGGTGGCAAACACACTCTGTAATGACAGTGTGAACACATAGCCTGACCTCCCAAATAAGGAGTGTGGGGTGTTTGCCTTTCTTTTATCTAGAAATATGCCCTGCTATCTCAGACAGAAGCTAACTGAACGTTGCACACTTAAGCACACTTAGCATTAGCTACTTAAGCTAAATTATGCTAACAGTGCATCATAATCAAGCACCATTAAACTTAGTGAAATATTGTGACAGTAGTCCGAATCAGTGCGAGTCCCAGACCTGGGGAGAGCAGCAGGTGAGCCACCTTTCAATCACAGGTTGCCATGGAGACATAAACTAGCCAAAACCAGTTGGTAACTAGCAGCTACAGCTGGTAGTGAATCACAAAGGAAAGCATACATTAGTGTCCTCCAACAGAAACTGCTATGGTCACTCAGCTTGTTTAATGGAGGTTGGAGGGTGGCTGTCAAACAACAAAGCTGTCAAGCATGGCGACCACACTCCCTTTTTATATTGTCAAATAACTAATTAAAAATAAATGTAGCAGAAAGATTAGCACTTGATCATTCATCAGCTTGAAAATAACTACCTAAAATGACAGAAATCATGTTTGGAAAAAGCTTATTTCACATGCACTTTCATTTTTTCATTTGGCCTGTGTCTCATCCGCTAACAAGAAGAGGGTGGAACTTACAGTATGATATATACTCTGACCGGCCACCAGGGGGCGAATGGGCTGTTTTGGCTCCACTTTTGGGGAGCTGGTATGAAGTCTGTCTTTACTCTATGAAGGAAACAGTAGCGTGTCCTCACAAGGATAGAAATACAAGGATGTGTGTGTGTGTGTGTGTTAAGTGGGTGTATGTTTAGCAATGTCCAGCAAAGACAGGTGATAAATGGGTTGGATGCCTTAAAGCAGAAAGATCGAGGAAATAGAGACAACAAAGTTCAGTGTGTACAGCAGTACCTTAACATTAAATGAGTTGAGGGATGGAGGGACGACTGTTTCCTACAGGGACAAAGACAACGAGAATAAGAACAAGGCAGGAGTAGATAAGAAATGGCACTATGAGTCTACTTTTATATCTGAAGTGCGGTGCGGCCGGTTGATGGGAATATTACAGATGATACTCAGGAGTAATGCCTGTAGTGTACAGTCAGCACAACTTCACATCTTTTGCACATGAAACAGCTAATGAAAAACATTGGATCTGAAAAGTAACACTGTGTGAAAAGCAGAGTGGCTCAAAGAGACATGGAGATATCTTTATTGACATGTGAATAGAAACATACTGCCTAAGAAATATCAGTTTGTATGGGACAAAAATGCATTGTGTGTCTCTTTGAGGCCTAACAAGTGTCTTGAATGCCGTTTCTTGCTTGCATTTAAACTGTTGATCAGTGGAATAGCGTCAAATTGTTGTCGTAATTGTTTTTCCAAGTCACCCTCGCAATCATGAGTCTGTGTGAATGCTGTTAAAGTAGGTGAAACAAACAAAATGGGGACCCCCTCGTGGAAAATGATCTTTCATAGTGCCACTATTCATAAAAACAATTTCATATCAAAAACAATCATCACTGCCTGCCAAAGATAAAGATTTGACTGTTTTGAAAAAGTGACTCATGAGTGTCTTCTGTGTTATCTGTGACTGTTAAGTTTAGGTTTCTGAAGCTAATGAGCTATTGCTTCCTCCCTTCCTTCTTTCCTCTGTCCTTCTTTCCTTCCTTCCTCCCTTCCTCCTTTCCCTCCTTCCTTCCTTTCCTTCCTTTCCTTCCCCCCTTCATTCTTTCCTTCTTCCTCCCTTCCTTCTTTCCTTCTTCCTCCCTTCCTTCCTCCCTTCCTTCTTTCCTCTGTCCTTCTTTCCTTCCTTCCTTCCTCCTTTCCTTCCTTCTTCCCTTCTTCCTTCCTCCTCCCTTCCTTGCTTGACTTGAGGACAACAGGAGGGTTAACTTTTGAGATTTGATCTGAAAGGTTGTCTCCAAGTGTCAATGTTGTATGCTTTAGACTCTCAACCCTCCAACACCAACCTCCTAAGAAGGTTTGCATTAATAAAGCCACTGTAATAGGACAGTCACTGTTCGGATGGCTGCATGATGTCGCCTCAAGCAGTGGGGTTCAGTATACTTGAAGCAAACTATAGTTGGCTCGGCTGAAGTGTTTACACCCATGCCAAATGGCTGCACTCATTAGAGCAAACAGCCTACCGTAATAAGCTCAGGCTGGCTGCACTCAAAGTCTTTGTAGTCTTGATGGGATGAATTGGGGATGAATTGGGGATAAAATGGGGATAACAGCACACACTTTCTAACTAACTAAATAAGAGTTTCTTCTGAAAAGCATTGATCGAGGGAACGTAATTATGTGGGGAGTTTAAAAAAAAAAAAAAAAAGAAAGCTTGAGAGAGTTCAGATCCTGTCACCTTTCTTAGCTGCACATACCTCACCCATGCCTATGTTAGTGGATTCGGTTATTGTAATTGGTGGATGCAGTTTTCCCATTTCTAACATGGTTAAGGTGTGGGTGAAGGGTTTTCAGATAATGTCATCAATCTAAAAGCACTTTGTTCAAAGCATACTAACCCTTAAGGGCAAGAACAAAAAACAACAGCTGCTATTCTGCAAAAGGCTTAGAAAGCAGAAAGCTACAGGTAAAAACTGTTTCACCTTTTTGTCTAAACTCATAAGATGCAAAGAAAATACCATGTGAAAGTTTTAAACATTGACTTAATAGCAGTCCAAGCCTTGGGCAGCATTGCCTATAAGTGTCTATTTATCACAGCCAGGTGAAAGGTAAAAAGAAAAGAGGTTTTCTTCTGAATGGGCTGCAACAACAAACGCCATCGTTGTTTGGCATCTCTGAAATGGCTGAGAGAAAGCTAAATCAATTAGCCTCAGGAGGCCGCACATTGTCATTCGCATCGGGCTACCGGTGGCGGGTGGCCAGCAATGGTTCACGGAACAGACGCTCACTCAAGGAAACAGGGAAGAAAGAATTGAGGAGAAGGAGAGGGAGCAGATCCGGCTTATTGGATTTGCTCAGGAAAGTGATTACACCTTCCGCTTCCCAACAACATCCCCTCCTTCCCTGCATGTTAGCAGCTGATTGACAGTGATACACCTTACTGGGGCTCTCCTCCTGGCTGCTTTTACAGCTCGGCTTGAGAACCCATCAGAGCCATCAAGTACAAACACTTTACCTTGTATGGCAATCTATTTATGCTGCAAACTGAATTTCCTTTTGCTGCCACCAGCAGGGTGGTGGCCCATGTTTGTGAGATTAATGGAAGGGAGGGCCGCTTATGTCTGTCTGCATGTGATATACTGAATGTGTGTGAGCATATATATAGTCCACAGTGTGTGTGTGTGTGTTTGTAAAATGACTGATGGAATTGGATGGAGGTGAAATGGCAATGATAAATCAATTAGAGTGTGCAGGAGAATTAGACTAATGAATGTGACAGCGGGTCCAGTGTCCCACTCAGCCATGACTCAATCCTGTAGATGTAAGGGTGTCAACATGTGTGTTCTCTTACTGCCCACTCAGGAGTATTCATGCATTTTGCTTCTTCTTCTCTGGGTCAAAAATGTAACCAATGCTTTTAGGATAATGATAAAATATTACAATACCACTTGGTTTCAATGTGAGAAAGTATACAGGGAGCAATAACGGTACTAGTGGTTTGTTCAGATGTCTTCACTACCTATATTCATGTTTATCTGACAAAGACCTGTTGTGGCTATATTAAGTGTGACTTTGTGCCTCAGTAAAGCAAACATAGAAGTAGGGTTGTGTCATTATAGGTCTTTAAAAGCTGTCAGGGAGGAAGTCCAGGTGGATGGTTTGGTCAGGAGACAACACTGAAACTGGGACACTACTGTTCATGTTCTGTTTGCTCTAGACAATCAATATTGGGTTTGTCACCATGACCGAGATATTTCCCTAACCTTAACCCTCCTGTTGTCCTTGGGTTAAGGAAGGAAGGGAGGAAGGAGGAAAAGAGTAAGAAGGAAGGAAGGAAGGAAGGAAGGAAGGAAGGAAGGAAGGAAGGAAAGAGTAAGGAGGGATGGAAGGAAGGAAGGACGGAAGGAAGAGGGAGCAAAGAAAGAGGGGAGGAGGGGAAGAAGGAAGGAAAAATTAAAGAAAGAGGAAGGAAGGAAGGAAGGAAGGAAGGAAGGAAGGAAGGAAGGAAGGAAGGAAGAAAAGAAGGAAAGAATTAGGTTTACTAAATAGTTCTTCTTTTAACCATGAACACAAAGTGACCCACACCTTTACCAAATACATACTATAACCTGAGCCATAGTTTTCTTTACATTTAAGTTACTGTATTTTTGGACTTAAATATAACCAAACATGAAACTTGCTAAAGTGCTAAAGTGCCAAAACAGCACAAGTAACTTAACTTGTGAACCTTTTCTGGAAAACGTTTGAGAAGACTGCCTTCACAGATCACCTGACCACGGCCTTGCACATGATAGCTATCACTTCACAACCTCCCTTCCTATTAGCAGAGACATGCGGAAGCTAGCTTGCACCACAACATAGCTATTAGCTCGTATAACACAGAATACGACGTGGTTTTTATTTGACGTTTCGGAGACATAACTAGGACAAGGATGTTAGTGTTGTATGCTGCAAAGTACTGGCCTGAGTTAAGAATTGCTTTTCCTCCTATTTATTATTTTTCTTTTAATTTTATCATCCTGTTCTTGGTGTTTTGTGGCAGAGTTAACGTGCTATGTCATTAAGGAAAATAGTTTTAAAAGCCAAAATCATCTCTAATTACGGTTGCAAATGCTTTTAAGGTAATTGGTTTTTCATCCCTGTTCACTGTCACTTTTGTTTTTGTTTTGAGTCCCAGTTGCACTTACTTTTTATTTTTATTTAGTGAAATAATATTTAATTGGTTTGAAGTTGGCCACATTATGTAAAGCCATCAGACCACAACATTTGGTAAATATTATCCTTTTAAGTATTTGTGATGTGGGATATTGAACTTTTCCTGCATTTGTCTTTGTTTTAAGTCTCTCTGGAAGGGAAAATTATTATTTACATAAAATTATGAACAAATTCAAAAGCAAAAACATTATCGTGACTTTCCTCTGGTACTCGCTCTATCTATCTACTCTCTAAAATAACCATGTCATTGCTATCTATTATGTTGCTCTCTCTTTAACAGCTGTTATCACGCTTTTCTTCTTGGCTCTCTCTCTCTCTCTCTCTGCCTAACTGTCTCTCTTTCTGAGCCAGCTGCCCACTATTCTTCCAACTCATTCTTTTCTTCAGGACTCAAGCCCCCCTCCTAATAGCGGTATTTATTTTCTGTCAGGCATTCTTTGTCCCAAACAGAATAGCATGCTCATTACAGACATGTTCACGCTGTCAAGGTGTTTGTGAACATGTGCTTCTTCCATGGAAACACACACAAATCCTTCCTCTAAACACCCGTCACCAGTTGCATCAGCTGCAGTGATGTACTTAATAATCCTGCTGCGTATTGTTTAATCCCTGTGGATGAGTGGCTGGATCCCTGTTTGTTTATTTATTTCATTTAAGAATTTATAGCGCAGCCTAGAGGATGTTTTCAGCTTTTTCAGATATCAACAGTAAAAGCTGATTGTGACATCCATCTCTCATATTAAAAGATTAAACACTTGTTTTTAGGTTCACCATTTTTGGGAGTATCCAGAAGTCATTATTGGGTAAATTGAGGGTAAAAAAATGTTCCAGTATTGATAAATCTGCTGATAAACATAAAATGGTGCCTTATAAAAGTTAAAGAAATGTGTATATTGGCATATATCGGACAACATATACACCAATATAGATATACCTGTGATAAGCTAACACTGGCCGATATTAGCTGATATAACGGTCGGGCTCTTATAGCACAGCCTAGAGGATGTTTTTAGCTTTTTCAGATATCAACAGTAAAAGCTGATTGTGACTTCCATCTCTCATATTAAAAGATTAAGCCCTTGTTTTTAGGTTCACCATTTTTGTGAGTATCCAAAAGTCATTATTGTGTGTAATGTTATTGTGTGCAAAAGCATGATTATTTTTTAGTCATCATTAGGGCTCGAGCGATTAGGGATTTTTGGCGCCAATAACGATATTAGTGAGTAGAAATGTTCCAGTATTGATATATCTGCTGATAAACATAAAATGGTGCCTTAAAAAAGTTAAATAAATGTATATATTGGCACATATCGGACAACATATACACCAAAATAGATATACCTGTGATAGGCTAATATTAGCCGATATTAGCTGATATAACGGCCGATATGACCTAATATAGGTCGGGCTCTTGCCATCACAATAATTATTTACACATATGAAACATATTTACAATTTCCTTTCTGAAGCTGAAAGTCACTGTAGAAAATTTTTAGAAATTGAAAGCAAGTGCGAAGCAACATCGTTGCACTAAAAGGTGAATTAGAGTTACATCCAGGGGTTGAACTCTGCCATTTGGCCCAGCTACTTAACTTAACCCAAACATGAGATCAACCCTGCCTCTTTGAATGTTTATATACTACTAATTTACTTTAAATGCTATTTGAAGCAATTGTAACTGTTGCCTGGATATGGTGATATATATTTTTTGGATTGTGGACATATAAATATTTTGGCAATAGAGAGCATGGTTCACATCATCAGTCCTGCATGTTGTTTGGTTTAGGCAAGAAAAACACTTTGGGGAAAGGTTGTTGTTTGATTAAATATCATTAATTAGTCATGAAAGTTTTCACACATTAAATAAACACGTCCTGTGTCGTGTTAAATGCCAGCTTTGACTTTCTTCTCTATATTTAATCACGACAACAAGCCTTTCCTAATTTTAATTTTAAGTGCTATGAATGTTTCAACAAAACCATAAAAAATGTTGATCATGCTGTAAGGTCGATACAAGCAGGAAAAACAAATAACAAAACATTTATTGACCATTTTACAGATACATGCAAACATTTTATGACTGTGAAAATACAGCACGTTCATAAAAATGTTTCATCAGTCCCTTAATAAATGATAAAATTATACATTCATGACATTTTTCTTATACTGTAGATGCATTTCGTGTTGCAAACTGGTGTTACGAACCGGCTCAAAGTCCATAACAGAAATGGGAATCACACATGACACCATGTATCTAAAATAATATTTATTACAAACAAAGTTAAATAACAATGTTAATCAGTTATATCAGTCATGAATGCAGTGTGTGGATGAGTGAAATGTGTGGTGCGATATGTGCCAACAAAACCAAAACCAAAAGTCTAACCCATCTGGTTGGTGGAGGCCTGGAAGGAAGAGGAGAGCACAAATAATTACAAAGCAGCCAGCTAAATAGGCTGAGGCCTAAACTACACAGGTGTAGGTAGTTTCCCTGACGTCCTCTAGTCCCACCCACTGGCTCCTGAGCCAAGAAGGAAAAGGAAAAAGGGAGAGAGGGACGTCACACTGGTATTACATCATTTTTAGAAGACACTAATTAAACATTCACAAAATATATCTATGATTTATGTTTGTATGACTAATTTCATGCAAATCTCTCTATATATATATATCTAATTCATCCTCTCATCACCTTATATTTATTGAGCAGATGCATAAACCCAAAAAACTTACCCTCACTCTAACCCATTGCTCAGGATGAAACATTTTAAACACATACAGGTTAATTTTCACCTCAGTTAGCGTCACCCCACTCTTGTCTTTCCACTGACTTACATCCTGCGTTCTGTCTAAATACCCAGTGACACTCGGACTGTAATACTCCCATATATCTCACAATATATATATTATATGTTGAAACGAAAGTTACAGGAAAGGCTTGTAATAAGAGATTAGATCTAGCCAGGGTCAAAGGCTGATTTTTACTGCTGATTGTGCACAAGGCTACTAGTACAATACTCCTTGTGTGACTGTTTTGTTCATTTATCAGTTGTTCATGTTTGGTGCTTGTAATGTTTTTTAATGTGTGGAGAAAGGCTACCCTTCTCTTTTGGGGATATTCTTTATTGGTGTTACGTGGTTTGCCTTCCTGCATCTGTCCTGCTCTACCAGAGAGTTATTTTTTGATGTTAAATAAGTGTTTTTTCTTTAGTTTGGTTATTTTCTGTAACTTGTAGAGTATCAGGGAAATATTGATTTGTCTGTTAAAGCAACTCTTTGATTGATGGTCTGATTGTGATATCGCTGGAAGGGAAAGGATTTGTTTGCCTTGTTACAAAGAGGAGCATTTAAGACTGCTGATCAATAAGTTTACAGCCTTTGAATAGGAAACATGCTTGGGAGCTTTTACGAGGCCCCTGGATCGGTCAACGAGAAAGCCATTTACGGAGGAGGATTTGACTGAACTGATGAGCTCAGTAAGATTCCTGGCAGAAAACTTGCTGTGCCAATTATTCAGAATATAAAGTCACCATTCAACATTTGTCTGGCACATACAGCAGTCCGACGATAATGGCTCTGTGCAATTGAGACAAACTAAAAAGCAAAAACTTTGTAAATGTGTTTTGAAAGGTTTTATATAAAAAATAAATTCATAAAAGTTTATTATTCCGAGCTATATGTCCCACTCTGGTACTTTTTTTTTTGCTGTGACATGAATGCAGGCTGCAGCCATATTCATCAGAGAGGGAGAGGTAAATCTCCCAAGTAATCCTTGTCATTTGCTGGCAGCGGAGCAGACACTCAGAAAATCTCCCCTTTTGGCTCGAGCATGAGTTTTCTCCTTTGGGTCGTGTCCAATGTGAAATGTCACAGAAAGAAAGCAGGGAAGAGTTGCCAACAAGGAGACATAAATAATGACAATAATATAACGAAGAGGGACGAACGGGAGATGTAAAGAGGAGATAAACTATATAATATAAAAGTGGTCCTGTAATGTTATGGAAATTGTAGGTTTTTATAATTAGTAGTTTGAGCATGAATGGGCTGCACAGGGAAACAGTGTCACAAGTGTCATATTTACATTTTTTTGTGCTTTGGGGGTTGGGAGGGAGGGGGGGGGGTGAGTCTTGAGATGTCTTAGAGACTCTTGCACCTGCCCAGAGCGTCCTCCCATCCTCCTTGCAGCTCACTAATCAGGGGGGGCTTGTTGGAGATGATGGGGACTCCAAACCTGCCATCAGCCAGCTGCTTTCCGCCAGGCACACAGGGGGGGAAAAAAAATACCAGTGTGAAGCAGTTGTGAAGATGCCGCCATTAAGAAAGCACCACCAGATTTTTCTGCAATGAGAAGGAGAAAATAGACAGCTTGAGTTTATAGCTTATAGGTTAAAGTTAGTTGATTTAGTGGTTTTTATTAATTGTTTTAATTATGCAAGTAAATAAGCAACATTTTAAAATCAGTGTAAAGTAAGAATAAATGTGTTCTGAGTTTGACATACCACAGAAAAGTGTGTTGTTAACCACCCTGCCAAATTTGAATGATTAAATAAAATTGCCAAATATATGAAATTAGGCTTCAAAGTTGTGTAAAAATCTGCCTCTTTCTCTGCTCCCAAACGCTGTGGAAGTGCCCGCAGAGTTTGCTGAAACCCTGCCCCCTACCAAGTGTCACCTGTCAATCAAAGTCACCACCTCTACCAGAAACATGGACGCTAGGTTTGAGAGCTTTCTGCCGCTAGCTCAGCTGCTAGCTCGGCGGCTAACTCAGCTAACTGGCTAACTGTAGACTGTAGTAGTAGTAGTGTGCGCTGAATGTATTTATATCTCTACAGCAGCAGGGGCGGGTTTATGCCAATTAGTGCCAGTCAGCATGGTTGGTCTGTCTTAAAAAAGTAATACACTTCAAATAATCTTGTGTGAAATAAGCAGTATGTTCTCTAATTTAGCAGATCATAACGTGCTCATACTGCTTTATAAGATGCAGATTAAGAAACATGGTTTTCACTGACTTTAAGTTATTTATAGATACAGAATCATAAGCAATGACTTCATGCGTGTGTGTGTTCATCTACACAGCTTCAGTACTTTTACTTTTTAACGTTTCAACACTGCAGTAATTCATGTAAGCTGAGTTTGACCGTATCTGCCTTAATGTGGTGGCTGGTGTTTCCCCTCAGGGTGGGATTGATTTAACTTCGAGTGCAGTACATTTTCTACCCTACTTCCCTTTTCAAAAACTCTTCTTCTCCAGGTTTCCTAACACTTCATAGCAATAGTTCAAACAGTTGAAAGTCTTAAATCTCTAAAATCACCTTCAATGATATTAAGAATACTTAATCTTTTTCTTTACTTCTTTTACTTCAGCTTTGGCCAGTGGCAGAAGGGGATAAAGAATGAGTCAGAGTGAATATTCTGATCAGAGGTTTTACTTTCTTGAGGGTTTATGCAGGCTCAGCTACAGTAAACAGTACAAATTTACAGCCAAAAATCGTAAAATATCGAACGAAAAGTAAGTAAACTAGTAAAATAAATGAGGATTTGCTGAGAAAAACTTGTCCATGGCATTTAGAATGTATCACGCTGCTGTTTTGAGTTTGTTGAAAACTTGAATTAACCCTCCTGTCGTCCTCCCGGGTCAAATTGACCCCGTCTGTTTTGACTGTTCCTTCTTTCCTCCCTTCCTTCCTTCTTTCCTCCCCTCCTTCCCTCCTCCCTCCCTACCTTCCTCCCTTCCTTCTTTCCTCTGTCCTTCTTTCCTCCCTTCGTCTTTTCCTTTCTCTTTTCCTCCCTTCCTCTCTTCTTCCTTCCATCCTCCCTCCTTTCCTCCCTTCCTTCCTTCCCTCCTTCCTTCCTCCCTACTTTCCTTTCCTTCCTTCCTTACTTCCTTCCTCCCTCCCTCCTTTCATTCCTTTCTTGACTCGAGGACAACAGGAGGGTTAATACATCAATTTCAGTGACTTTAGCAAGACATAATGGACTTAGCTACATTATTTTCTATAATATTGCGTCTCAATTAGGCTTTTAGCTTGTCTTCTCGTCCAATGAGACTTGGTCATCAGCATTTCAAATAACCAATACTAAATAGTGCAATGGTCAGAGCTACAGTTTCCGGTTGACCACTAAAGGATCATGTAGAAGATTGCAGTTTTACAAGCTATAAGAAGAAAAAAGAAAAAAAGAAAAAGGGAAATCATTTAGAGAGTAGTGTGAGACATCTGTCATGTTGGACTCACTGTGTGAAAGAGACAGAAGCTAGATTCACTAGATTCACAATGCACACATGGGTTGTTTACTATTTATGTCCTGTTTAATTAATTAATCTGCAACAATCCCGTATTACTATGTGAGTACAGATGACAAAGTTACAAACAGAATTTTTGAGGATGATGCACCAGGATTGTAAACCAAAATGCTCCTCCAATGCAGACCATTTGGAAGTATGTAACCAGCTTTGATTTGAGCTAATTAAAGTAACAGGAGTATTATAGTCCGAGTGTTACTGGGTATTCAGACAGAACAAGGTGTAATACGTCAGTGGAAAGACAAAAGTAGGGTGATGCAAACTGAGGTGAAGATTAACCTGTGTGTGTTTCATCCTGAGCAATGGGTTAGAGTTAGGATAAGTTTTTTTGGCTTTATACTTTACTGTATTTATTGATATAGCACCGTTCAAAAACAAAGTTCACAAAGTGCTTTGACAGACAAGGCAAGCAAAAGCATTACAATAAAAAACAAGACAAATACAACATAGAGAGACAAGACTGGCATTGACAGGATGAGAGTAGAGGACAATGGACTAAAGTGGGAGATAATAAGAATGTAAAAATATATAAAATAAATAAGAAAGTAAAATAAGATTAAATAAAAGACAGTATAGCAATAAGCAAAATGAACAGACAATCAGATGACATCACATAAAAGCTTTAAGTCTGTAGAAGTGAGTTTTGAGTAGTGATTTAAAAGAAGATACTGAACGTGCAAGCCTTATTTCCTCGGGCAGGTTGCTCCAAAGCTGAGGGGCCTAAAGCACGACGGTCCCCTCTACATTTCAGCTTTGACTTTGGAACAACCAGAAAGGCCCCACCCGAGCTGCGGGCCGGCTCATAGGGAGTCAACATGTCAGTTATGTAGCTTTATGCATCTGCTCAATAAATATAAGGTGATGAGGGGATGAATTAGATATTTTAGAGAGGCATGAAATTAGTCATATAGACACACCACCACACACTCACACAGTCAGTCAATTTCTAGCGAGCTTACAGCAGACTTATGTATAATTGGTAGATTTGGCTGTTTGTGGTGAATCAATACAAACAGTCCAGCAAGGTAAATGAAAATGCACTTATTTTTCTGCCTAAACCAATCTTTACTCTTCTCATCCTATAATATATATCAGTGTTTCACTCAACATATCCCATCTGTAATTAAACTGTTTTATTGTACAGTAGTTATATAAAAATTGTTTCAACTAGTTTGTATGTTTTGCAAATGTGAATCTCATTTTGACAGTTTAACTAGCTGTCGGTGAGTTCAGCAAAGACCCGATAAAGGATGACTCAGTTGGCCTTTCTAAATGAAGTTTTCACACTAGCAAATAGGGCTTTGTGCTCCGTATTATTAAAACTGAAAGTTCCCACATCTGTCTTCACTTATTCTCCTACAAGAATCTTTAATTATGTTTTAATGCTCCCTGGAGTTCTTGGTTTTCTTTTGCTTCTTCTGTGTTATCTGTCATTGTGACAGTTTTCATGCTCACTGAACAAAACCTTTGCCAGTAGGTGCACCCCTTCAGTTCGATGCTTGTTGAATAAAACATTATGTGGTTAACCTGCAGTTTTTCACTGGTAAAGAAAATGTGTAGATCACATGCTCAGAGCTTCTTATTTAAGCCTGTTTTCTTTTCCAATTAAGTTGTAGAGTTATTATTTCCCCTTTTGAAAATCCAAGTAATTACAATATACTATATTTAATCCAATATTTAATCCACCTACACAGTAACATTCAAAGGCAGCAGTGTTTTTATGAAAATTGCTGTTAATTATTACATTTTAAGCTTTATGAACTGATAAATCTTTAAAAAAAAACCCTACAAAGTCTGAGGTCTCATGGTGAAAGCTAATAAACACTGGCTCCTCTTTTGATGTCAAATGTGAGAATAACTGTTGATATATTGCTGTTTTTCTACCACAAGCAGTCTACCCAGTGTGATTTAGAGTTGACATTTGCTTTTAACCTGATTGCAGTGGATGATTTTCAACCTCACAGATAATTTCACACCTTGAAGTGTTAAACTAATCAATACGTCAATACAGGAATATGATTAAGTCTATTGTGGGAGGGGTAACAGGTCAACATCTAAGCCTTTGTAGAAATACACATACACATGCTAGACACTCTGCCTCTGTTAAATATTTTCTCACTGCAGGTTAAGATTATTTTTTCCATGTGTTAATAGATGTTAATAAAATAGATGTTAATTTAAGCTAGCATCTTTGAATCCTTGTCTGAACAAATTATGTAATTTTGACTCAGCAATCTTGGCTTGCATTAGCAGAAAGCACAGGGAATTGGCAAGAGAATAGTTAAAATCAAAATCTTACTGTGTGTCTTTTCCCATTATTGTAGTGTGAGTGTGTGAAAGAGAAAATTAAGAGGGACTATGACTGAGTATGTGTGCTAACAGTCTGCTCAAGGACTGAATGATGTCTGTTTGCAGTGTCTGAAAGAGATTAGTAATGGATAATTATCATTTTATGTCCTGCAATATCATGCTCTATCTGTGTCCAATCGTCTTTACACTTTTAATTTACCAGCCAAAGAAATAATCATTTCATTATTATTACATCTTATGAAAGTCCAGAAAGCAGAATTGCCTTCAGATGACCTGAGACATGCATCACCATGACGTACTCTCCATTTCCTTTTGAACCTTGAGTACATGCTGTGCTGATTACCTGGATATTTTTTTCATTAAGCATTTCATGGAACAAATGCAAGAACCATCCTGAGATCAGATGGTTAATTTGCACCAATATTCCTTCAGAAAATAGCAAGCAATTTACTGTAGCCATGTTTTTGATGTTCAAAGCAGTAGGAAATTCAGATATGATCAGTGTGTTCTGACATGGCTAATAAAACTTTTAACAATTAGGTCCAAAATGGTCAGAACATGTTTACATAAATGCAAATACATAACCAAATGCATAACCACGTCTATCATACTGTCATTACTTTACGTTGTTGGGATAAATAAGCTTCATGCTTTAAATAAGAATGTAATAAAACGGCCAATATTGACCTATCATAGATATATCGGTTTTGGTGTACTGTATGTGTTATATGATATCAAGTTTCATATATGCATACATGTATTTTTATGCTGTTTTTTGTTTTTATAGTTATTGATAATTATTAAATTCTTAGTGAAGTTTTTTCTTTTACTGATGTCACTTAATGCAATAAGGTTTATTCTTAAACTGTAAAATATGTCTTCATTACGTATCTTTGTCACAAGTGATAACCACACTTGATGGATAATTGTAAAAAATGTGTATTCATGTATAAAGTCTATAAGGAAAATTGGCTGATACATAGATATTGGAATAGTTTTACTCCCTTATATCGGCATCAGCATCAGCTTCAAAAGGGATCCATTATCGGTCGGGCTCTAGAAATATAACTTGTACTAGCTGAGCAAGGAGAGGAAATGTGTTCTGGGAAAACGGCACTTACTTTTGTGTTAAATATTTTGTGGGAATGAGTGCACAAGCTACTGTGCCGCAGTTTTGCCCTATTGAGACTTTTAAGTTTGACATCGAACAGATCAAACCAAAGATAGAACATAATTCCTCAAATGTCTTCTTCTTTTGCCTTAATTTGTTTTACTTGAATGTTACAGTCTTATAATGTTTACAAATGTTTTATCTTTGTCTTCCCATTTTAGTCATGGACCACTAACCTTAAGTTGTTGGGATAAATACGCTTCCAACAGGCTTTATTAATGAACTATGATACCAGGAGCCTTTTGATTGTAACTCCCACCAATAATGTGGGGAAGTAGATAAGGACGGTTTGCTCTCTTGAGAATATGTTCTCCAGGAATCGTTTCAATGGACAACATGGAGCAGGTGTTGCCCCTAAAGGAGGCACAAAGGCAAAAGTTAATCCACCCAAAAAGAGGGCCCCAAACCCCAGGGTAGCACTGGTCATCCGGGGTAAAATACATCGTCTCCTGCAAGGATCTGCAGACCACCATGTCCCAGAGTCCCATCTTTATTATGCAGGTATTGAGGAAGAGGAGGAGGAAGGCGATAAACAGGAAGGCAGAAAGGATCGCAGAGGTGTATATCCAAAGGTTGGCCCCAGGCTTGAGGCTTATTCACCAAAAGTGTCAAATGGTAAAGGACATGGAGTAGCATTGGGGCCACCATGTGTAGGAGAGGTGGAGCTGAACAGAGAAGGATGTATAAGGATTCCCTGCACTTTGCAGCACAAAAGCTGCAGATCCCCAGCTAATATAAAAAGAATCTCCTTTGAGGCTGGAGTTCGGGGAAGTCCAGAGGAGTTGCGACCGGCCCCACGCTACGCTCCAGTTGAACCAGACACGAATGGGGCTAAATTTGCAGGAGCATCTGGAAGGGATTTTGCATCACCCCGTATTCGGCCAAAGAGACCCTATTCTACTGGTGACTGTGTGGATTACAACTTCAACAGAGCTATCCCAGGTACGCTGCTGGAAGAGGATGAAGAAAGTTTAGGAGTAGATAAAGAGGAAGAATCAAGTGCCATCATTGAACACATTTTAAAAGAACTGAGGGGGATTAACAAAATCCAGGAGGAAATTTCAGACCTCAGGGATTACCTTACCTCAGTTCGAGGGTCAGTTGAGGAAGTATCATCCTGTGTAGATGCTGTGTTGTTAGAGATTGAGGGCATTCGTTCTAGTAACAAGACTGGCTCTGGGGTACATGCAAGCACATGGTCAGGGGTAGGGTGCAAAGATGGGGCATCCACCCGCAGAAGGCCTGCTAGTGCGTATGGCAGTTTAGGGAGTGCAATGCCTAAATCTGATTCAAATATTTTTCCTGTGGTTTGCAATGAGCGCCATAGCATCCATGGAGAATTACTGCTAGCAAGGGCAGAAGTGTCTCCAATTGCTGAATCAGTTGGTCATCAGGAACTGGAGGAACCAGAGGATAACTCTGACCATAGCTCAGATATCCCGGTGGGTGCTATAGCAAGAAAGCTCAGCTTTGGCTACCTTGAGAGGCAAGATGGCCAGGACTATCCAAGCACCAGCTCCTTGTCCTCTGGTCATAGTTCCAAGTCTGAGTCAGATTTAGAGAGACCGACATCTAGTCATGGAAGGAAGCAGCAAAGAGCTGATGATAGGAATGAACATTGGACTAACACCGGGGCCACTGGGGAATCTGTATGGCATGAGGAGCATGAAGGTGATAGCTCTCTTTGCTGTGAAGAAGCTGGTAGCTGGGATCACTACAGAGGTGGAGGAGGATATGGCACTTTGGGGCAGTGCTCTGCAGGAAGTTCAGAACATCTCTCTGTTCGTTCTGGGCAACATTACAACTCACCTGCCAGCACTTCTAGTAGGGAAGATTGGCAGTCACGGAGGCGAAGACCTCAAACCCAGTCAGGGATTCATGTTCCAACAGACACCAACCTTGATAACCCCACTGTTGGATATGGTTGCGCTGCTGATTGTTCTTACCCTCAAAGTTCTGGTTACCATTCAGTTGATGGACATAATAGAGAAGGAGAGGAATTTGACTATGAACAATCGAATGATCCAAGCTACTCCACAGACTGTCAAGTTGATAGTTATCAGGAAACTTACCTAGCCTATGAAGAGACTTCAGAAGTGACCTGGACTGAGGCTTCCCTGTGTACCACTGTAGCTGATGTAGATAGGCCATTCAGCCAAGAGACTGAAGTCAGTAACCAAAGCTTAGAAAACCGACGCCCTCACCCCGGTAGGACAGATGCCCAAACCGGTGGTTTCAATGTCAAGCGTATAGGTCGAGCTGTACTTGATTTTAGCTCTGCCTTGCGGGGAGCGCTGCGCAAACTCGAAGTACCTGCAACTGGAGATGAAACAGACTTTGATCTTTCAATGCCTTCTGACCTGCCTACAGCTGAGTTGCCTACAAAACCTATAAGCTGTGAGAAACTGTTTGAACAAACATTTGATGAAACTCCTCGAGGAGATGTGGTTGATAGTTGTAATGCTATTGGGGGATTGAGCAAAAACAGTACAATAAACAAATCTGATCTTTACCCTGTGGATCCTATGCTTGAAGAAGCCATTAACAGCCTTAAGCTAGTGTCCTCAGATACCTGCCAACATAGTTTGGACAAGATTCCCACATTCCCAGAGGAACTTTCAGTCTGCCCTGACCCAATCTCCAGTAGCACTACAATACTGCTTCCACCTGAAGGCCTTATTGAACATCCTGCCGAAGGTCCTGTGGATCTGAACATTAAGGCCCAGCTTTCACAATGCACTACTACAGAGTCCCTCTCAGTCTCCCTTGTGGCTGATGAACCTATAGCACCAGAGGAGCAGGGAGAAGTTAAGATACCTCTGTCACGGCAACCCACCACAGACAGCACTGGCCCAGATAGCAAAGTAGAAGGGGATGCAGTGGAGCCATCCCTGGAGATAAGCCAGTTGGATGAACGTAGGCTAAAATGCCTGAGGACCTTTCAGCAGATTCTGCGGGAGAAGAGGGAGACTCGACGCAGTCTTGCCAGTATGACCATGTCCACCTTCTCTCAGGATGAGTTTGAACCAGGTAGTCATCACTGGATTTCAAGTTAGAGTCATCTTCATTTTTATTTTGCCTTTTCATTTCAGCCTTTCATTTCTAGTAACACATGAACAGTACCATACAGTAGTTTTTGTTTCTGACAGTGATTCATCTTATTCATACTTTAAATGAACTTTAAATAGAATTGGTATTTTTTGTACTCACTTTTTAACCAATCAACATTTAACTTTTTTTGATTATGAACTATTGGTTTGTTTAAGACTTTCCTTTTCCACCTCACCTCACCTCTCTGCTATCAAAGCTTCTCTTTTACAAATCTCTTTGATCTGCCAATGTTGCAGTGCAATGTGCACACTGATAAAAGGATAACTGTTCATATCCTGTTTCAGTTTGTTTGCGCAGCGATTTTGAATAAGCCCTCGTACCGAAGGACCCTCGGGTATTTATTGTACCAAGCGGTCTCTAACAGTCTCTGCTGATTCTGTAATTTTCTACCCCCTTGAGAGTAATGTATCACCTGCCACTCAGGAGTCCCTTACCCCTCTCCAAGGCTCCGGCAGTAGCCATTTACTGAATTAGAAAACATTAATTATCTCCTTGGAAAGCGAGTCTGACATTAAAGAGGAAGGGGAAGGGAAATATTAAGAGTCATTTTCATGATAAATTATACATGTTAATGAAACATTCATGACCTCAGACCCCATCTATCTGAAAACTCAGTGGCGGTGCTGCTTTTAACGTTACCCATGCATTTATAACAAATGGATAATTCAGGGTGTGTCTTGTTAGTTTGCACGATGAGACAAACTAGCCCATGACTGTTTTTCTTTTCTGCCTGTTTCTTTTTTCTCCATTTTTACAGATGGAAGTCAAGATGGAGATCAGGTTACCTCTTTTGTGGTTTCTCTGTCATTATTTACATTATTAACATGACATCCTAAAGGAAGGTTGTTCTTTTTGTGCAGTTTTTCTCTATTTCCTTTTGATGATTTCTCATGTCAGTGTCTGATTTTATTTTATTTTCCAGTTTTGTTGTATTTGTTTGTTTCTGGAGACGTTAAACTTAATCCTGAAAATACTGGCATTTAATATAGACCTCATAAAATAGCTTTAGGTTTACGAGATGTCAACTTCAATACATCTGTGACCTATTAAGAACATTTGTGGTTTCGGTCATAAAAATAAAGATGCCATATAGGAATAGGTCAGTATTGATTAGGACACAATATTGATGAAAAATAGCATTGATGTCGAGCCTGTCACGCTGCTATGTTTGTATGTTTTGTTACTGTCACTGTGGTATTTTCTTTACTAGCTGTCAGACTAAGAAAAAACATGCTGTTAGAAAGCAAAGGTCAATATTCAGTGTGTGTTTACTGGAAGCATGTGTGTATTTTTTAGGTGTATACTTTACAAGGTGAAACATCTCATACATATATGGGGACTATGTGATTGATTGAAATGCCGTCTTTGGCATGCAATGCTGAAACTCAACCACCCAGTTTATTCCCAGTGCTCCTCTCCTGTTTTTTCTTCTCACTTATTTCTCTCATGCTTTTTTGCATGTGCATGCTCCAGTGCCATGAAACCAATAAAGCCTGTCAGTCATCAAATGGCTTAACGTGTGACCTTTACAATCTATTTCAGAGCCGAGATCAAGATGGTGACCCCAGCAAGCACCCATGGGCCAAGCCAGGGTCAGTAAACACCTTTTTAGTGTGTATGTGTGTGAATGTGAGAGAAAATATATGATGACCTGATGCAGCATTTGCATTTGGATCTTCTGTATTTAAATATTGATCTGTGCACCTGTTTATCTTTCTGTATGTGTGTGTTTACAGGGGAAACACACCGTTTGGCATTGACAGCATGCCAGACCTCCGCAAGAGGAGGCCCATTCCCCTTGTCAGTGAACTGGTGAGTAAATATCAGTCAATATCAGATAGCTGATTTTTATTTTGACCGTCAATGAACCTTGACTTTTTCATTTATTAAGTGAAGTTTATGGGCAAAAACAGAGAGTTCAAAGTCCTCCACAGATTGACAGACCTTTAGACAGTTGATATATAAATGTGCCAGGTGAGTTAGAAATACTAAGCCATGTTATTTTGTTGATACCTTGACTGATTATAGTAGTATCTTTCAACATTTAGAAAGACAATTCAGGCACAAAGTCATGGTCATGCTTACTCCCTACCCAAGCATCTCTCCCTAGATTGTCCTTGTCCCTGAAAAAGAAGAATAAATCAGTGATATTTTAAAAGTCAATTTCTTCTGTTCACCAGTTTGAAAACTCCAACTCTATGAACAATTTCCTCAATTGTGGATGGATGAAATTGTAATAGTAATAGTCCTTTTTGCTTTTGAGGAAAGATTTTCCCTCAGACAGTTAATGAAGTATTTGATGCCTTGGCCTCAATTGACCCATAAAAACCCAAAACGTTACTGTTGGCTGCAGCTGTTGTTATAGCTTATTCTTATACTTATTTAGCTCTTATAGTGTAAAAAGTTCATTAACCATCAAAGTTGTTACTGTCAGACCTTGACATAGCACTTTTACAACAGCATATAAGGTAAAAAATTATATAATCTGTTCTTTGGATATGAAGGAGTGTTGTATTTCCCTGTTCACTGATTTATCTAAAGCATTTGATTATACTAGATTATACTCCTCTTTTGGATAGACTTGGATCAGTTGGTTTTGTCACAAATGAATGCAGCTGGTTTCGCAGTTATCTACTTACTGGCGGCAGAACTCAAGCAATAGTTGCAGATGGTTATCAATCTGGTCTCCGTGAAGTTACAAGAGGGCTGCCACATACTACACATGCTCAATACTAGGTCCTATCCAGTTCACTTTGTACATAAATAGCTTGGGCTGATTGATTAGTAACAACTCTATTCATTATAATGCTGACAACACAATATTTTACTCATCAACGCCATCTATATGAATAATTAAGCTTATACTAAATCCAGATAAGATACAAATTACATTGTCTTTACCAGACCCTATATAAACAATCATCTAAGTTTTACTATTGGTACAATATCTGGGCCTCAAATAAAAAAAAGTCCCATTTTATAACTACCTGAGTATCTGGTTTGATTGGAAAAATATTTTAAAACTCACATTGAGTCATGCTGAGAGCTCAACTTAGGTTTCCTATTTTAGGAACAAGCAGAGCCTCTCTTTTAGCAGGAGGTTACAGATTTTATAGGCAGCATTTTTATACAGTGCTTGACTACGCAGAGGTAATTTACATGCATGCCACAGCCTTTACCCTCGAGCCCCTTGATCCTGTGTATCACAGTCCTATCAGAGATGTATTACAGGTGACAGTTTTATCTTTGTATCCTTCATTACAAAGGAGGTTGGACATCACTTACCACTCAAAGGGAACAACACTATCTTTTTATTTATTTATAAAGGCATCCTAGATAAGCTACCATTTTATTTATCATCATTTTCACCACACTTGTTCACAAGATATCCCATATATGAATACAGAACTGGAAAAAGCTACATTCACCTATGATGCCTCTCATAGGTGTTTTATATAATGAAAGCTGCTGTTTTTCGTTATGTGACTCCTTTGTCCCAGTGTAGTGTATTTATTTTACTGTCTTTTTCTTTATGACCACACTAAGTAATTTTATTTATGAGTTGTGGTGGTTTATTTTAAAGATTTGTGAGCTGCTCAATGTAATTAACCGTTTTGGGAGATGCTCTCCATAAGAAATAACAGGTATGTCATGCTGGTTACTGAAACAAACAAACAAATTCACAAATCCCAGCTCCATTCCTTCAAACCTCTAAGCAGATTTGACCACATTTGTCTAATCACACTGCAAATTAAACCAAAAATCCACTGATTTCTTGAGAATTTCCTGTTGAGCATGACTAGATGGATTTAGAGTTGTTTAATCTCACAGGGCCTCAATGTCCACCTCTCACTGGATACGACTGAAGTGAGCTTTAATGCTGTCTATCATAGCATTTAGCTGTCTTTCATTCAATTGTATGGCCTATTTTCACATTTCTTCTATCCTCACTTATGAAACTCTCCACGTGTATAGAGATGTGGCGAGTAAACACGGCTGATATCGATCATCGAACCCAAACAGAGCTTTCATTTTTATTAACTCAATTTCATTGTTTTGCTTTCTTTTATGTGCCAGAGACAGAAAAAACATACATTGTGTACAGTGTTGGTTTACTACTTTCTTACGCTGCTGAGTTGCCTTTAGTACCTTGTTAGTTTTTGTTTCTCTTTGCAAGTACCACACATGCTCCCTCATTTTGGTTATGGATTTCTGATGTAATGGCCTAAATTACCACTCCCTTGTTAATTTATGCTCTGGTACTGGAAGAGGCAGGAAAAAGAAATGTTAACCAGTAGGCTAAGTGAAACCAGAGTTTTACATTTCAATTTCAATCACTATGTCTATGATGTAAGAGTTATTATTTGTAAGGTACATGCAATACATAATAAAAGCATGAAGGTGCATTTCTACAGTGGCACCCGCTGTGTAATAATTTGCTTGCAAGCACCGAACAGCTGGATTCAAGGGGGGGGAAGCTGCTTATTCTCTCAGAGGGGGGGCCTGTTTGTTTGTCTCTAACCTTTTCTTCTTTTTCTTTTTTTCTTGCACGTGTTGTCCCTCTCCCTTCATCGGCCCTCAGGCTATGGTGAGTAAATTTCAGCTGCTTTGATTTGATGGGCTTCATCCCACACTTAGTAACGGTCCTGATTTTGGCACTTTGCTTTGTTTTGAGTTTATGTGAGTAGGTTGTATGAGCACAAACTCACGCATACATACAAATATTACTTACTGTTTACCTGTATTTGAAGTATAGGGTTCTAAAATACAAAAAAATCAATTTATTCTCTTTGATGCTTTCATCTTTCCCTCTACAGATTGTTGCATATAGAGACAAAAGGCCTTTTCTTTAATTGCTTTTTTAGCTATAAGGTCATTATTTAATAGGTTGATGTTGCTGCAAATGAACAAACCTGGCTCTCTATACAAACAAATGCTAATAAATGTTCTAGTAAATAATGTCGCTCTACCCTTTAGTATCACATTTACTTTGAAGTACTTTAAGGAAGTTGAGACATACATCCACAGGCTTTCGCTTGTCATCCGAGTGGTTAGAGCTCTGAATATTCAGTCCCTGAGATCTAAGAGACTTGACTCGTGTGATTAAAAGAAACTTGTCTCCTTTGATTTGAAGTGGATCCTCCAGAGTGAAGGTCACACTCTCCAATAGCAGGAGCCTGAGTGAAAAAAGCACTCATGAGGTTTAAGAACAGATTTTCAGGCTCTAGTACAATCTCGTTTAACTTCAGTAAGTTCAGCATATAAACCTACATAAATCATGTGATCAAGTGAAGGAGGGGGGAGGGGGATATATGAGCAAACACAAAACTGTGCAGATGAAACTGAAACCCCATCACAGCCCAAAGGAGCAAAAAAGAAAAAGCAAAGCAAACAATGACGAAATTCTTAACATAGGCACGCTGTGTTTGGCTTCAACCCAAAGCACATGTTAGCAAGTAGCAGTTCCAACAGCTCTGAAAGCTCGAGCAGCTCAGTGCAGTGCATTGTATTTATAATAACAAACCCCAGTTGGAGAATGTCCAACACAATCTTTGTCAGGGAAACTCACATTCATTAGATTACTTTACTAGTTTACTACCTACATGGACTTTTCAGCTTACATTTTTTGGAAGTCTAAACTTCAAATTTATAATTAATGTTTAATGTAATTTATTTTTTGGGATGTTAGTGTTGGATTGAATTATTCAGTTTCTCATTGAAACAAAAAAAAACCTGAGCTGTTTAAAATATTTCAAGTTATGAAATTCATTATAATGATAAAGCTGTCTAATAATAGTGTGCACCTTTATTGTGAAAAACAGACCAACCAAATATGTGATTTTCAAAACTGAAACTACTATTAAATCCATCTTCTTGACTTGAAATGTCAAAGAAGTGATCTGTATAAGTAACCATGGTAACATGCACATTAGCAAGTACATGGAGGTTCCCCAAGCACACAAATAAAAGCACTTTTGTTGTGCTTGTGTCACTTGTGTATTTTAGCAGTGAGACAAGGTGACATAATATAATTAGTTGATCTCAGCCTTCACCATTGTGGTAATTGTGGATGGCCATAAGATCTTTGAGATGCAATATATGTACTTCAAGCTTAGTGGCTTTCCACAAGCCACTAATCATCAATCATCTGACGTTTGCGCCTGAAACTCTAGATCATTTCATTTATCCGTGGTGATGAATTTATGGATGAGATCTTTCTAAGCTTGAGAGGCGCTGCTATATCCAGCACAAAGGAGGAGTGATTATTACTCTATTGGACCAAGGTCTCCACATTGCTATCCTTTGAAAATAATGCTGCTGTCTTTCTATTTTTCATAGAGAAACTGATTTGCCTCATTCATGAAACGAGTGTCTCATATTCCAAGGATGCTGAGATCAATTTAAAATAAATATCATATAAAATAAATTTGTGGTCACTGACGAATAAGTCCTTCGAGCCAACAAGTTCAATCTCCTTTCAGTGTGTAAAAATTAGGTCCAAAATCTGCCCTCCCATGTGTGTATAGCTAGATATGTGTGGCATAAAATCGAAGGACTCAGTGAGATTAAGAAATTCAGAGGCAATATGACACATCGTATCATCAATATGAAGATTAAAATCCCCAACCATTAGGATTCAGTCCAGCTCTATGGTAGATGATAAAAGATCAGCAGAATCTGATAAGAAGGAGCCGATTGGGCCTGGTCGTCAGTAGTTAGAATATATTAAAAAGGGTTTAGAAAATCGACTCTAGATATGTGTAGTTTAAAAAAAAACAGTAAGACTTGTTACTTATCATTTGGCATTTGAAAATGTTACTGAAAGCCATGGCAAATCCACCAACACGACCCGTCAGCTGCTAAAAGAGAAGTTTGCAGGAAAAAGTTTGATTAGACAGGAAAAGTCTATATTACACTGCCATATTTCAGTTGGGAACATAAAGTCCATACATTTACTGCAAAAGAAGTCACGAAGGACAAATGACTTGTTTGCAATAGACCAAGTATTAATCAGAGCCACCCTGACTGGCCAAGGCTGAACGGCAGCAGAGAAGGCAGAGGTGCTAGACATCTGGCAGAGGTTCCCAATCAATCAATCAATCAGTCAATCTTGTATTTTTATAGTGCCAAATCACAACAAAAGTCATCTCAAGGCACTTCAAACTCTATAATTTGATTTAAAGAAACCTCAAGCAGAACCAGGCTCTAGGTGGGCGGCCATCTGCCTTGGCCCGTTGAGATTGAAGGAGGGAGAGAGGAGAGAGAGGCACCTTGACAAACAATCAATCAACATTGAAAACAGCTGCAGTCATGGGCTCAAGTCATCTGCAGGGTCCAGGTTACTGTCCAAAGCACCTGCCGGATGAGACAGCACAGAGAAGTCTAGCGCACATGTCACAGTGATAAGAGGTCCTGCCCTTAGTTAATGACCGATAAGGCCAGTAGGGGGCAGTACTCTAGTTGCCACCTCAGATGGAGATGGTGTAGCTTAGGGGTGAGTGTGTGGCTTAGGGTCAGTCACATGGAGAGGACTGTTGCTGGTTAGTTCTTAGGCTGCGTTCACACTGCAAGCTAAAATCCGATTTTTAGCCCATCGAGATTGGAACCAGATGGCTCTTATGAAGTCTGAACAGTCATAAATCACATGAAATCTGATTTTTGCAAACCAGATATAAACCACCTTTGGGAGGAAGTTTCAGATCTCATTTGGACAGATGAGTCTGAGTCTGAACAGCTCCAAACACTCATATCTTTGATTTGACTGTCCGTGACGTCTCTCTGCATGTCTACGCTATGTCACTACGCTACGTCATTACGAGACGTCACTACGCTACCTCACTCTATGCGACACCAGACCTGCGCTTATTCCAGTTGTTGTTGTTAGGTGACATCACTGGAGGACTTATTCCAGTGGTTGTTGCTAGGTGATATCACTGGAAGCAACAAAGGATGTCGAAAACATCAGTCCATGGACTGAGGATGAAACCAAATTCTTAATCTTTGGGGAGATGGCTCCGTTCAAGCGAAGCTCGAGGGTTTGTTGTTGCTGTCGCTGTCGCAATTATATGACATCACACAATACATGCTAGATGACGCCTCCGCTCCAACGACGTTGCCACAGCAACCTGTCAGATTGGTCATTAACGTGGCCCAGTCTGAACAGAGCCAAATCTGATTTGGACACTTGCTAAAAACAGTGTGGACAGTCAGGCCTAAAAATCAGATTTGAGAAAGAATCAGATTTGAATCAGATTTGCCTGTAGTCTGAACGCAGCCTTAGTGTTGTGCTCCCCAAACTGTTGGGGTGGACTCCATTAATCCTGAGGAGTGGGAAGCGATCCCAAAACAGATTAAAATAGTCAATAAAATTTATATTGTGAGTTCTGCAGGCTGACACGAGCCAAGTGTGGAGGTTAAGGATTCTGCTGAAAGTGTAGGGATGGGACCAGAAATAAAGACGGACTTTCCAAAACTACTTTTAGAAAATTAAAAAAGGGATGTTAAAAAATACAGTATTTGAGCTAATGAATCACAGAGTCCTCCCAAAGTACATGGCAGTAATCAGTTTAACTTAATGATAACTGACAGCATGCGTTACTGAGTCGCTGTAAGCAGAGCCACTTTGAGTTTAAAAAGAAAAAAGAACATCTATTTAAAGTGCTGCTGATGGATTGAAAACTGTATTTGAACTTTAGTATTTCGTTCATGTTGGAGATGAAGAAAGGCTGTGCAAGTCCTGGCCAAACATCCTGCAACAGAAAATCCACACTGACACTCATCTCTGCACAGAAATAATACAAAACACTACAGAGACTAATATAAAATGTCATGAAAGCAAAGTTTTAACATTGGCTATACTGTTTTCTTGATATCTTTGCTGCTTTAGTCAGGCTTTGTGTGCACCTTTCAGCTGGACTAGTTCTAAAATCAAAGATCATTTTTGCAGATATTTAGTATTTAAACATTTAGACTGGGATCAGTGGCAAAGATATTCCACTAAACATCCCTAAATATACCAGATTTGTAGGAATATAAGCATGTGTGTTTGTTTTAAAGGATAGAATAATGGAAAGATAGTAGATAGTAAGTGTGTTTGTGGCTGTTTTTTGTGCAATATCCAGTTTGTATGACATTTAAACTTAAAAGAGCCAAACATCACAACAAAGTATTGATTCCCTGAATTTTTTAGTGAAAGGTTGATTTTTGCTTTTTCCTTTCTCTCCACATTGTTTTTTTTCTTTCTCTGTGGTTGTTTATCTCTGATGTTGTTTTTCTCTTGTTTTTTAGACTATGATACAGTCCAGGAAAGCTGGACTCGCCCACACGTTGGCCACACGGACCTCCCTGAAAGACGAAGAGCTTGTGAGTGTCCAGAATAACCTGACACACACATACACACACACACACACACACACACACACACACACACACACACACACAAACAAACACTGAAGCAATGATTTCATCGTTAGCTGCAAGAACAGTAGCTGTCACCTCGATGCCAGCGAATGGAAATCCACACAAACCTAAAAAAACAACAACATTACATTTACCCGAAATCTTTCCCACACACCTTTTCATACTTCTCCATTGTCATTTTGTAGTCATTAAAATGTTGGTTGGGCTTTCAATATATTATGGCTCTGAATTTTGCTGAGTCAGCATTCACGTTTGTTTATTACCGTCTCCTGCCTTTTGTTCTTTACTCTGTCAACCCATGATGGTGATTATATTTTATAAGATGAAACATAACTATTCAACTTAATAAAATAGGTCATTGAATGCAGCACAAAAATATATTAATAAATGAAGAAACTGCAATGTTTTACAGAATATTATATATTCAGGTTAAACAAAATGTTAAACATGAATTGAGGGAAACTGAAAATATGCACTGCTAGCTCAAACTATCAGGTATATGATGATCAAATTCATGTCATGTACACCGAGTGACGAGAAAAATGAAACCACCAGTTCAGCTCAGTGCAATGCTAAAAAACAGTACCTCGCTTAAAATGCGCTTACGCTGCTATACTTTGCGTTGGACCCTTTAGTATTGGTGTTTCCAATATTTTGTCCACCTTACAGTAAGGCAAGGCAAGGCAAGGCAGTTTTATATATATATAGCGCATTTCATACACAATGGCAACTCAATGTGCTTTACATAAAACAGAAAAACATGTAATTTGAGAAACATTAAGACATACAATTAACCCCCCCCCCCCCCCCCACTAATCATAAAAACAAAGTACAGAAAAATAGAAAGAGAGAAATAAAATGCTAGAATAGAGCATTAAATATAAGATTGCAGCATAAAATAATGATTAGCTTTAAAATCAATGAAAGGACATAGAGTGCAAATGAAAAGATTAAAATGTAAAGTGCTTTAACCTTCCTGTCGTCCTCCCGGGTCAAATTGACCCCGTATGTTTTGACTGCTTTGACTTCCTTCCTTCCTTCCTTCTTTCTTCCTCCCTTCCTTCCTTCTTTCCTTCCTTCCGTCCTTCTTTCCCTTCCTTCCTTCCTTGACTTGAGGACAACAGGAGGGTTAAAAGAGCTCAATCATAAGCACAGAAGAAGAGAAGTGTTTTTAACCTGGATTTTAAAATGATGTCAGTTCTGCTGTTTGTTCCAGTTATGTAGTAAAGTGTCAACAACAATTCACAAAGGATATTTTTACAGTATTTAACGCTGGATTACCAACCAAGCAACTTTCCCCCTAAACCCTCCGTGTCCCCAGTTTCACTTTGAAGTAATTAGTTTGTGGTAATTTGATTAATTAATTTTAAACAGACATAATAATAAAGGGAACTCCTGCTGCTATTATGCTTACATATTCAAAAAGTACAGCTCATATTTTGCCTCAGGGATTGCTAGAAGGTAAAATCTAAACCACACATTTACTGCAAGACAGTTATGTTTGATTGCAGTTCAGTTTATAAGAGTCTATTGTGGGTCATTCACAGTGTGTTATTCACTTCATCAAAACTGCAAACACATAGCAGCACATAAATATATCCACAACCTCCAACTATGTGCTTTGTTAGCTCCTGACCTTTTCATATATACAGGTTGACATTGTGCATACAACACTATCAACTTGTTGGCAATGTTAGCTCTTCTATTTTTAGACTGTATTAATAAATGAAAGTAGCATGTGTACATATATGAGCAACATGTGTGCAAATACAGACAGCAGATATTCCCTTTTATTGGATGTTGTAAAAACCATTAAAGATGTTTTCAGATGAGTTTTTTCAGCCGTCCATTCATCCGTGAGTTTTAAAATAACATTGACAGCTGGTAGAAACTATGTGGAAATGCCATTATTATTTATAAAGGGGTAAAGTGACAAGGAAAGTGAATCATACTTAATCAAATCAGGAGAAAGCACAGGACAGAAAAATAAACTCAAAAGCCAATAACAGTTAGAGCAACAAAAGTCAGATCAATTAATCAGAGCCAGATTCAATGAAATCAGTCAGATTAGAAAGAAAAAAAGGAAGTAAAAGTAAGAGCATTGAAACACACTAAGGTTTGTTACCATCAGTGTTTAGGGATCAACTAGTTACATGTAACGTCAAAATTACAAAATTACAAACTTAATGTAATTGTAATCCGTTACAGTTACTGTTTAAAATGTTGATAATTATAAAGGAGGTTACATCTGAAGTCAGACCTTTGAGATTTTACTCAGGAGGGTTTTTTCCTCCTGTTTTAATATTTAACATGTTACTGAAAACATATATTTGCTTTTAAATCAATATATTTTTATATTTACTAAATAAATCCTGATGTGGGCTTAAATGGAGTCACAGTACCAATTAAGCTCCATGTCAGACTTTTGACTTTTTTCATCAAATATCTTTATTTTATATTCTAAAATCTACATGAAGAGATAAATGTTGCTTTATAAGAAATGATCTCCCTTATAAATCATGTCAGTATCCATGAAACACAGCTGGGCTTAGATTTTGGTGCTTAATGGGAACACTAAGGAAGAAAGGAAGGAAGAAAGGAAGGAAGGAAGGAAGGAAGGAAGGAAAGAAGGACAGAAGGAAGGAAGGAAAGAAAGGGAGAGGGAAGGACAGAAGGAAGGAAGGAAGGAAGGAAGGAAGGACGGAAGGAAGGAAGGAAGGAAGGAAGGAAGGACAGAAGGAGGGAACATTTACCCTAACAGATGAAAACCTTGGTTAGAAAATTAGAAAAGTCATCAAAAGTAATCAAGTTACATTACTTTGATGAATTCATTGAAATAGTTACATTACTAATTACATTTTAAATAGAGTAACTAGTAATCTGTAATATACCCAAAGTTACCTTTTCAACCATAGCTGCCATTAATGCCACTATACCACCGCTACTACCATAAGAATAAAACAAAAATAATAATATTCATCACATGCATTCAACACATTTTGTATTTACCAAATCATACTGGGCTTCCAGTCAAGGTGTCCTTACATGCTGCGGAGATGTTTTCACCTCCTCCCACTGTCCTCCTACACGGGACCACAGCAGAATTCACTTCATCAGAGAGGAAGCCAAGGATTATCTAAAAAAAAAGAGCACATTTCTACATAATCTTAGCGGTAGCCACCATGAAATTACCCTTTTGTGAGTCTTTTAACTTTGAGTTGCGTTCATGGTCGCTAGTTCATTTGTAAGAGTTCATTTATTTTCTTATTCTTTCCCTTCTGCCCTCTATACCACCTACACCTTCTCTGCTGGGCTTTATTTGGGTCAATTACCTGGTGTCCTCTGTCCTGTCTTGTTACCACCGGCCATAGCCATCTCTCTCTTTTAACACTTCATCCCACACTTTCTTTTGTCACTCTCCATCATGTTATCTTCTTCAGCTCTCTACTTTTTCTTGGAGAACTTCTCAAACCTCTCATGCCCCTTTCCTCTTACCCTGATTCTCTTACTGCTCCATTACTCCAACATATGTTCCACCTTTCCTTCCTTTTTGACTTTTTCCTTTTTTTTTTGCTTCTGCAGAAAAACCATGTGTTCAAGAAGACAGTACAGGCTCTCATCTACCCCATCTCCTGCACCACACCACACAACTTTGAGGTTTGGACTGCCACCACGCCTACATACTGCTACGAGTGCGAGGGGCTGCTGTGGGGCATCGCTCGGCAGGGTATGCGCTGTGCCGAGTGCGGGGTCAAAGTGCATGAGAAATGCCAGGAGCTGCTGAACGCTGACTGTCTGCAGAGTGAGTACAACTTCTGAATTACCTGAGAATTGAACTAGATCTGTATTGATTAGTTGAGTGACTGAAAATTCATCACCGACCGTTTTTGATAATCGATTCATCGTTTTTAGTCAGTTTTTAAGAAAAAAATACAAACATTCTCAGATTCCAGCTTCTTAAATATGAATATTTTCTGGTTTCATTAGTCTTCTATATAATTAACTGATATTTTTGGGTTATGGACTGTTTTTCAGGACAAAACAAGACATTTTATAGACCGAACAACTAATCAACCAATCGAAATCATTAGTTGCAGCCCTGAATTTTTGTTATTTTGTATATATTGTTGCTAAAAGAGCGAATGCAGCACTCTTCTGCAGCCTCTTAACTTTTGGATGTCCAACAATTAAGTTGTTCTTTGGTAAAGGAAAAGTGTTTGGGCCAAAAGCAACTCAACATCCATCCTTCTCTTCTGTTCCCTCTTCCCCTTGTTGTCCTCAGGAGCGGCTGAAAAGAGCTCAAAGACGGGGACGGAGGACCGGACGCAGCACATCATCATGGCCATGAAGGACAGGATGAAGATCCGTGAGAGGAACAAGCCCGAGATCTTCGAGGAGATCCGAAAGGTGTTCAACATCTCCAAGATGCTTCACGCTCAGTACATGAAGAGCGTGAAGCAGAGCGTCCTGGACGGCACCTCGAAGTGGTCGGCCAAGATCACCATCAACAGTACGTCCAGTAACTTTTTAACGTTGAAACAGAAAACGTGTGAACAGTTACTCAAATACTGTTTCTAAAGGGCGGCTTTACCTTTTAAAATTGGGACTCTATTAGTCATCAACAGTTTTTTTTCAGGGTCTTTTTCACTTTGCTTTTACTCTCTTTGTTTTTGTGGCTATTAGCAGACACAGCACAGTACAGTACATCAAGAAAAATCATTTAACACTCCTGTTGTCCTCGAGTCAAGGAAGGAAGGGAGGAAAAGGGAAGGAAAGGAGGGAGGAGGGATGAAGGGAAGGAAGGAGAAAAGGAAAGAAGGAGGGAGGGAGGAAGGGGGATGAGGGAGGAAAGAGAGAGGAAGGAAAGAAAGAGGGAGGGAGGACAGACAAAAGGCCTCTCTCCTTTCTCTCTCTTTCTTCCTTCCTTCTTTCCTTCCTCCATCCCCCTTTCTTCCTTCCTTCTGTCCTTTCTCCCTTCCTTCTTTCCTCGATCCTTCTTTCCTTCCTTCCTCTCTTCCTCTGTTCCTTTCTCCCTCCCTCCTTCCTTCTTTCCTCCTTCCTTCCTTCCTTCCTTCCTTTCCTTCCTCCCGTCTTTCTTTCATTCCCTTCCTTCCTTCCTTCTTCCTCCCTTCCTCCCTCCTTTCTTTCTTTCTTCCTCCCTTCCCTCCTTCCTTCCTCCTTCTCCCTCCCTTCCTCCCTCCTTTCCTTCCTTCTTCCTCCCTTCCGTCCTTGACTCGAGGACAACAGGAGGGTTAACAGTGTCCACGAGGCTTGCAGCAACAGGATACTGTGTGTATGTGTGTCCACGCTTGTACGGTGTGTGTGTAACACTCATATCTCTGTGTGAAGTCAATCTGCAGAGTGGACTCGAGGTTACATCGCCTCTTATTCTCACATCCGGCTTCGGCCACTTTGCTGAGCCTGCTGAAGCATGAAATTTGTATTAATAAGTGCTGTGTGCAGTGCTTTCTAATACAGTTTTACAGCAGCTGAAAGGTTTTTAGGATGTCAGTTAGATATCAAAACAGATCAATGTGATGAGGCACATTTTGGTATTTTCCCAGCTATTAAAATCTGTATGACGGCAGTAGAAAGTTAAAAAAAAACAGTTTTGTTGAATAGTGTCGGAGAAGGTAGGGCGGCACAACTCATCAACAGTTTAAGTTTCTACACTCTCAAGGATCCTGAAGTAAACTACACAGTTGTCGCTGGCAACTGTGAAAACCTGCCGCTGTGTGAAAGTGAAGCAGTGATGCTGAACAAGAGCATGTCAGGTTTCCCCAGATAAAAATCTAAAAAAAGACACACCTATCCCACATTTAGGAAAGTTTCTCCTTTTTTCTGACAGTCTGTTCTAAAATGAAGAGAAACTTTAGCAGTTAATCTGAGAGCTTCTCTAATTTGAATAGAGGAGCGTCCTTGCCTCCCCACCTTTCTACTTTCCCCCTTTTCAAGCTTTATCAAGACCGCCGCTGTTGCCAAAGCAACCAGACACATCACATCATATAGTGGCAGCAGTGTTGCCATGGCAGCCATCACACCTTGTCTCCCTGATCACCAGTGATGAGCTCCATTAAAGAGCAGATACTGGGACCAAGGCTGGGGTTTTGTTTTAATTTATTAATGTTCAGGTGTTAATCATCATCACTCAGTGTCACTCTGTTGTCAAGGTGAGCCACAGATTCTTCAATACTTAAAAAAAATGCTATTAAAAGACTTTCAAAAAGATTACACTGAATATGGAGAACTGAAATTCTAGCTAAGGGGATCAAGCATGAAATCAAGGTTTTGTACAAAGTGTGAGGGCCACTAGGGAAAAATAATAATCTGAGATTTTGAGAGTGAAGTTCAACATTTATGAGAAAATAAACGTGTGTATTGTGAAGCAGCAGCTGCAGACAGCTGAGACAAGAGTGCAGTTATGGCATCGGAAAGTGATTAAAGCTCAGTCGGCTCTGAGAAAATTATATGAAAGACAGCCAGAATGAACTGTCATTGCTCTGCTGATATCCTGCTGATATCACAATTTCCCTTTCAGGCTGACTCAGTGGCATCACCATCTTAAATTACACATTTGGGATTATGGATGACTCAAAGTTTAGAGAGCCAGCTGTGTGCTGCTGTTCATAAGAGCTGGGATTGATGTTCATTTGCCAAAAAAGCCTCCAGTCCTCATCCTTTGTAAACTCTTATTTTTTAAGAACAGAAACTTGGATATGGCAGTTTTGTGTAGCTTACTGTCCCCACAAATGTTCACCTCTAATAAAGTGAAATGCTCTTATAAGTCTTTTACAAGTTAAAATAACTGTAGGCTAATCTAATCGTGCTCTATTATAACTTGTCCCCCTAAATATTACAATTTTTATTTGCAAAAATATTCTCTACATATAGCTTATATCACAACTTTTTTGCCTAGTTTGACAAACTCTCTTTCCAAAGAAGTTACTAATTTCTACACACAGATAAATGAGACCAACCCTGATCCTACTTTGGTCGTAGAGCAAACAGCACTTTATTGTGTTCAAAGCAACTGTCGTCACATCGAGCAAAGTAAATACTTTACAAACGTTCTCTCAAAGGCATTAATAAATCATTTAAATCATAAATCATCTGAATTACATTTAGGCGTACTTTAAATTCAGAGTCACTGTTGTATAGAAGCTAAGTGGTGATTGAACTCGTCGTGGACTGAGTGGGGGGGGGGGGGACTCTACATGGAGCTCTTTGAAGAATCTGTTGATTTCATCGGGGAATATCTCAAACTATTAATATTCAAAACTCTCTTTAATACAGGCGAGATGCATCAGTGAATGACACTGACGGAAATGACAGCAAAGATCTTTCAAACAGGAGAGACAAGTGAATGAAGCAAAAGGAATAGTTTATTATTCAAGTGATATGGATGATTAAATCTTTGGTGGTTAGACTTTACAGGGAGATTTTTATACTTCAGTCCTGAGCAGAAGTAAGATAACCCCCCCCCATGCAGTCCAGACACTGTTGATGAAGCTGATGACTTTAACTGAAACTGATAAGGCTGATGATGAGGTTGTTGAAGTGATGAATCTGCGAAGACTGAGCGGTGATGGGGAGTTAAAGTTGCGGGTGTAATGGCACCATGAAAGCACTTGAAGGCAGAAAGAGAGAAAACATATTTAAAAAGACAGCCACAATATGATTTGGTGACAGTGAAGTTGTGTCACTGGGTTATTGGTTAGATGTGACCAACTGATGTGGACCGCTGATGCCTCAATTGACGCCCTCGGCAATGACAGCTAGGAAAATTATGGATGACTGAACTTTCAATAAGGCTCCATTGCACTAAAGAAACCAAACACCTGACTGTTTGTAGTTTCTAAATTACAAAAGGAAAGTTTTTGGTGTCTCAGAACATGTCTTCACTTTGCATTTAAAGTATGAATACAAGTAGGTATGTAAGTAAATACATAAGAATGTGTCTATAAATGAGCAAGGTATTGAATTAGGGAATGATGTTTGCAGACATTCAGTCAAGGTAGAAACAAGGTTTGCCTGGCGTGCCTCTATTTGAAGCTCTGAAATTTGAAAAGTGAGAAAAACACAGAGTTTATTTTGGGAGATGAGTGTGCTCCCTCACACACTCTTCCTGTGCTCTCCTTAAATTAGTCACCTCATGGTCCTCTTAAATTCCCATTTATGCTCAACGTACGTACGAAAATGTATCTGTCATATACTTCCATGCCTCCTTTACGTTGGCATGGATGTTAACCGATACATCCACCAGGGGGCAGCACAGAGTCAAAAGTTTATAACAACAACAAACCTAAAAACAAACATGGCGACTGTGGAGGAGATATTGATAATATTCCTCTTGCATAAAAGACAAAAACGATATGTTTAAAGTTTCTAACCAACTCGCAAAACCTTTCCTCAAAAAGTTCCTCCATTGTTATTACTTCTTCGTGTCTTACTAGAGCTACGTATCGAGTAGTGACCCCGGTTTCCGGTGGTACTGCCCCGTTTGGTCCGTAGGCTATCCGTAAGCTTTATGGAAACGTGCAGAAATACGGACGAAATGAACGTAGAGCACGGACAGAAGGCTCCGTCTGTATCCGTATCCGTATTTTAAGTTGAGCATAAATGGGCTTTAAGGGCGTCACACAGTGGAGAACAATGTGCATCAGAGCACCTATTGTTTTCTGCTAAAGCCCGTAACACCGGTAGTCTCAACCTTCAATGACACTCATCAACATGTCAGAGTATGCCGCTGTCCTCCTATTTCTTAGTGTTGACGCTCATCAGAACATTGGCCATAATAGACTCATAAAACATCCATCTGCAAGGCAATCCCGAGGTATTTTATGAGTCAGTGGAGGTCGATGCTCTATTGTTTTGCCGTTGTAAGAAGGTTGAATGTAGAAGATGCCAACAGACTGATCTGCAAGGCCGATGACGTTGTGGATGTGGATGTGGACTCTCTGGCGGCGGTGTCGGAGAAGAGGATGCTTATAGAAGTCATTCCTGCCTGTGGTCATCAAACTTTTCAACTCCTCCCTCAGCGTGTCAAACACTAGACTGGCCCTTTGGTCTTATTTCACCCCTGTCAGCAGCTTCATAACCCCGTCATTCATAATTTATATTTTCAACTATGCAATACTGACTTAACAGTGCAGTTATTTTGTGCAATATTTCAACTGTGCAATACTCTAGTGTATATTTATGCTGCATTAAAACTGCATTTATATTGTATATTTCAACTAATATATCATATTATTTAAAATATTCAGCTTTTTAACACATTTATAGACCCCATTTATCAGTCTTATGGTTTATACTGTTCTTATATATAGATTACATAGATTCTTTTTTTCTTATTTCCTACTTATAGTTTCTCTATACTCATTTATGTGTTTCTTATTTATGAATAATGTGACACTTTGTCCGTCTGCCTGCTTGTTCAACTTAAGCCCATTACGTTCGTACAAGCTCCAGTAATTAGTGTTTGCATTAGATGTTGCTCAGCTTCTTTGTCTTCAGCTGTAGTTGAGGACCGCAGCTATAAATAGTTACACTCATCAGTATCTGTTGCAGATCTCACGTTCTTTCTCACCTGGATTAAAGTGGCAGCGAGGGTGGCAGGAATCAAATTGTCCTTCAGTAAAACAACCTTCACGGTGCCTGCTGGGCTTCCATCTAAGAAAGAAATGTCTCCAGACTCAATTCATAAGCTTTATAATCTCCATTTATCAAATCAGTTTTCTGCCTCTTTGATTAAGCCAGACAGACTGTCTTCAAGGCAAACACATTTTTATTAAGTCAGTGCTGTTTTGATTTGCAGTCTCACAGAAACTGCTGCTTATTTCATTTGTTGATTTGTACGTTTTTTTTTTGACAGCGTGGAACTGAAACAACATACCAAACACAAAGTGAAAAATAATGAAAATCTGTATTCATCAAACATGCATTGCATCTTTTTTTATAAATCAAGCATACACTCAAATTGAAGTGTGCTTTGGTTATTATGATAAGGTGTTTTATTTCCCTTTAAACCCAGAGCATATCACAGCTCCAAGTCATTTTTTTCAAGAGAAACCTTTGACTACTTGTTGCACAGAGCAACTTAGGTAATTTTCCGAGAAATGTTGTTATCCAACATCTGCCCGTGAGTCATAAGAATTGTGTTACGAGGCTTTGCATAACTGTGTGGGTGATATCTCGTGTTTTGGTCTGCGTGTGTGTGAATGAGACACAGAAACATGATGGTAATGAGTAGGTGTTTGTTGTTCTTATGCAATTTGTCATAGTCAGTCTTTCTCTTTTTGTGTGTGTGTGTGTGTGTGTGTGTGTGTGTGTGTGTGTGTGTGTGTGTGTGTGTGTTATCAGTTGTGAGTGCGCAGGGTCTCCAGGCCAAGGACAGGACAGGCTCCAGTGATCCGTATGTCACCATCCAAGTCGGCAAAACCAAGAAGAGAACAAAAACCATCTACGGCAACCTGAACCCAGTCTGGGAAGAGAAGTTCAACTTGTAAGTTCAACCATAGAGCTCAGCTGGACATCCATCAAAATGCAGTGAAATTGTCACAGTTATAATCACCTCGTACTGGTGCGAGAAAGTTTGAGAATCTTACCTTAAAGGTCCAGCACACCCTTTGTAAAACCACACAGGGGATTTCTCTCATTTTCACTGATTCGCAGGACTGTGTGTTCATGTACAGACTGTGCTTGACTGACATCTCCTGCACTCTCCTGTTAGCTTTGATGTGAAATATAGTACATGAAATCATACTTATTAATTCACAGGGTCCTGTAAAACCTCTGTCAGTGTGTGCATGCCCTTTAATTAAAAGTAGAAATACCAAAACCCATATATACTCCATTATAAACAAAAGTCATATAGTAATATCATAAAAATACTAATTTTGTAGACTGGCTCCTTTTAGAGTGTTATATTAATATAAATGTATGTATCGTGTTTGTGTGATCCAAGTAGCGCCCCCCCCCCCCCCCCCCCCCCCCCCCCCAACAATTGTTTTTCATTGCATATATTATAAACTGAATTATTATCACAGATTTTAAACATGTAGGAAGCATTTCAATGTTGTAGTCAAGTGGAGGCCAAAGTGGAGCTAATTTTAACTACAGTACCTTATATGAGAGCTTATTACAGATATATCTCTCTCTATATATATATATAAATCAGATGATAAATGATTCAAATGCAATTCAAAGAAGCCTAAGATATTTGAAGCCTGAGTTGAGAATGACTGACCAAAACTGATACAACAGATCATTGGGCAGCGTAGCAGTAGGAGTAAAAAGCACTATCAGAACCCATATTGGTTTATTTTAACTATCTGCCCTCCATATTTCACAGCGAGTGCCACAACTCATCGGATCGTATCAAGCTGCGGGTTTGGGACGAGGACGACGACATCAAGTCTCGGGTGAAGCAGCGTCTGAAGAGGGAGTCTGATGACTTCCTGGGCCAGAGCATCATCGAAGTCCGAACGCTGAGCGGAGAGATGGACGTCTGGTACAACCTGGGTATGTCATCACTCAGAACCGTCACTCTTACGGTTTAAGTTATCTTCTAAGATCTGAATTTCAACTTAAATTCAGCTCAGACCTGCAGTATTCATCACCTCACACTCATTGTTTGTGTCTCCATTTACAGAAAAGAGAACGGACAAGTCGGCAGTGTCTGGTGCCATCCGTCTTCATATTAGCGTGGAGATTGAGGGAGAGGAAAAGGTGGCACCCTACCATGTGCAATACACATGCCTTCATGAGGTAACACACACACACACACACACACATATAAATAAACACACACAAACACAAAAGTACTTTGCACTTGTAATGTGTTCTTGGTTGTTCAACAAACCTAATTTTCTCTTTTCACTATGAACAGTTTAAAGGATTTGTGTAAACTGACATTTTTGAAAAAATTGGTCACAATCAAAAAAGGTTTAGATCAGACATCAGTTCTATATTTCTGTTAATCCTCAAAAAAATCCTGAAGGAAATATTTATTTTGTATTCCATTAATAGAAAAAAATCCTATCTGTCTTCAAAGTAATGTCCTTTTGGAGTAAAAAAGTTCACAGATGGACGGAAAAACAATAATAGAAAGTAATAGAATATATGTAAAAGTGACCTGTTATAGGGTTTCAACCTTTTTTAACATTTTGAATCCAGAAGCTTACTGCTGTATGTTGATATTTCTGTGAATAACTCATTAAAACTCTGATTTTTAACTCTTTCTCTCTCAACCTCTTCCTGTCTAGAACA
Source organism: Scomber japonicus (assembly GCF_027409825.1). Taxonomy (NCBI): domain Eukaryota; kingdom Metazoa; phylum Chordata; class Actinopteri; order Scombriformes; family Scombridae; genus Scomber; species Scomber japonicus. The sequence continues at coordinate 8,699,797 of NC_070586.1, forward strand.
TGTTCCACTACTCGACAGACGTAGAGGGGGGAGGCGTGGTGAAGATCCCTGCAGCTCAGGGAGACGATGCGTGGAAAGTTTACTTCGATGAGGTGCAGCAAGACATTGTGGACGAGTTCGCCATGCGCTATGGCATAGAGTCCATCTACCAGGCCATGACGTAAGTCTGCTGTTAATATAATACAGCTTTACTGTATCATGCAGCAATCAGTTCATCCAGCAGGTCAGCTGATTGTATGCATGTGTGGCTAAATCAAATCAGGAAATACTTAGAAAATGTGTGTGTTTATGTTCAGTACATGTAAGCCTGTGTATGTGTGTGTGTGTGTGTGTTTATGTAATAAGAGGTAGGCGGGGTTGAACTATAAACAGAATGCAAATTAGTTTATCTCTTCTAATGAGAAATGATGACCTGTCACCTCTGAGATTTCCCAGCAGTTTGATTGGCTCCCTGTAGACAGGTGGAGAGCAAGACTCAATGAACACACACACACACACACACAGAGACCAACACACACACACAGGGTTAATTATAGTTATAGTAATTGTAATCATAATGTTGTAATTTGACATTAAAGGGACATACGAAGGTCTCTGAGCCTGTTTTGTGCCTTGGAAAGAAGAACAGTGATATAACACCATCATACTAGGAAGCATTGAGTAAATTGAAGATGTAGGCAGAAATGGCCCAGACTTCTTCCCAGTGGAAATAGGAATATGAGCCAATCAGTAACATAGCCAAATGGTGATTGAAACACTGAAATGCGCTATAGCCATTATAGACCTCTCACTTCTGACTGCATACTCATTGCATTGCAGCTACATTTTGGCTCCTCCGCTGAAATAATCTTGGCAAATTTCATACTTGTTTAAGCCTTGCAGGTGTTCTTCTTGTTTTTATTTATGTTGTCGAGTTAGTAAGTCTAACCAACAAATTATTAACATACAGACATTGTGTCATTGGGTAAGAAAAGATAAGATAAGAAGTACTTTATTAATCCCTTGGTGGGGAAATTGAATGTCACCTTCTCACAAAAACAGTCTACATACAGATTCAGGCTGTACAAGATAAGTGCAAAGTACCACAGCAACATCAACCAAACAATCCACAACAATGTTCATTAAAAAACCTCACTGCACCAGGTATAAAGGACCTTCTAAATCTTTCTGTAGAGAACCTTGGTATCACTAGTCTGGCACTAAAGGAGCTCTTCAGTGCACTAAAAACACCAAACAATGGGTGGTTCTTATTGTGCAGGATGCTACTGAGTTTCCTGCCTCCTCTCTTCTCCATGACAACCTCTAGTGAGTCAGGAGGCAAACCAATGATGGATCCTGCAAAAAAAAAGCCTACTAGCTAAAATACAATTAAGAGTGACCTGCTGACATCAAACGACCAAAGCTTCCTGAGAAAGAACAGTCTGGACTGGGCCTTTGTAAGAATAGTACAGTTGTTCTCTTTCCAGTCCAGCCTGTTATCCACAAGGACGCCAAGGTACCTGTAGTAGGGGACCACCTCAACAGCCACATCATTTCCATTAGATTGTGACTGATCCGACCACGTTTACTCTTCTTTTTGCCCTTCATTTCAATCAATCAATCAATCAATCAATCTTTATTTGTATAGCGCCAAATCACAACAAAGTCATCTCAAGGCACTTTACACATAGAGCAGGTTCTAAACCGAAGAGACCGAACGTTCCCACATGAGCAAGCACTTGGCAACAGTGGCAAGAAAAAACTCCCTTTTAACAGGAAGAAACCTCAGGCAGAACCAGACTCAGAGTGGGCGGCCATCTGCCTCGACCGGTTGGGGTAGAGAGGAGAGAGAGGAAGGATAGAGGAGAGAGAGGAAGGATAGAGGAGAGAGAAGCACAATGAAAATCAACAATGAAGCTAGAAGGTCCGGGACTGGAGTCTGTCATCCGGACGTCTACAGGCCCAGATTACCTGTGAGACCAGGAAACACAGACAACTCTGGGGAAGAAGTTTCAGTTATTGAATGCATTTATAGTACATGAATGTTAATGGATATAAATAGATGATAGAGAGAGAGAGAGGTGGAGAGAGGAACTTAATGCATCGTGGGAGTCCATTTGACTACACAGTGGTATTTGTGCACCCTGAAGTTGAAAGTAGTCTTCATATTGATCATTTTTATACTAACAATGTGTAATGTCAGAGCCACTGCTTGTAGTGATGAATCTACGGAGAATTATCAGCAACTCTACAGCTCCCCTCGGCTTTACCAAACATTGTTTAGCTGTCTGGCTGAAACTTTACAGCTTTGGTTCACTCTCAGCACTCTCATACTGTAGTGTCATTTTCATCTATAGCAGGCAGCTGTTTTTAGAGGATAAGCTCTATGATGCCACTGTATACTACCTGCTCAGCACTAAACAGCAAACAGACACAGTTAGCTGTAGACTTGCTGGTGAACATAGTGGAGCATTTAGCAGATAAAGAGCCAGGTATTTCCCCCCCAGGAGTTGGCAGAGAGAGCTAAAAGAGAGTGAATATTGGACTTAGAATCACCAGGTGGACAGAAACACGACTCCATACTGTATGGCCAAAAAAAATCAGTTAATGCAGGTTTAAGTAAAAGCAACAATACCATAATGTAAAATATTATTAATTGCAAGTGAAAGTCTTTCATTCATCAAAAGTACAGAATTATGAGTAAAATATAGTTAAAATATCAAAAGTCAAATTTTGATTCTGATGCATTGACATTATAATTAATGTCATAACCTGCAAAGTAACGTGTCTCTAACTAGTGAGTCAAATAAATATACTGTAGTATTGTAATATTTCACTCAACAGACGTAGCAGAAAGAGTAAAAAATACTCAATTAAACTATTTGAAAAAGCATTGTAATTAAATAAACATCCCTTTTTCCCTTTTCCAACACTGTGTACAACTATCTGATATCAGTTAAAGTGGATTATTATTGTTGAAACATCCAATTTAGTATCACAGCTCTAGAGAAACGAGTGTTGAAGGATAAATGTGATAACCAAATGATACTAATAAGAAGGAAAACATGTGGATACCTTAATACCAGAACACAGATGCTACTCTGCAGCTGAATGACCATCTTTAACTTCATTTACACAAGCACTAATTTGATTTAAAGATTTTTCTATATGATTAACTCAGGAGGGAAAAAAAGGATTTTAATACATCTTTTGTGTTTCCCTCCCACCTCTACGCCTCTTTCTCATCTCCAATTATGCCTAACCCTTTCCTTCCTCCCTCTATCCGATCCCTGCATCCTCTTCCGTCTCCTCCATAATTTATATCCTCCTCCCTCCTTATGATCTCTCTCTCTCTCTGGCCTCTTTATGTCTTCTTCTCAACCCCTCCTTCCTTCTGTCTCCACCTGTCTCATCCGTCTTCCTATCAACCCATCATAACCCATTTTTACTGCCCTCCCTCTCTATCCTGACTTTTCAAACTTCTTTCTGCCCTCAAACCTTCAACCGTCCTCCTTCCAAACCTGCTCACCTCCTTCCCCCCTCCGCCCTCCACCCCTTCTTTTCCTTCCTCAGCCATTTCTCTTGCCTGTCCTCTAAGTACATGCTGTCAGGAGTGCCGGCAGTGATGAGCACCCTACTGGCCAACATCAATGCCTTCTACGCCCACCCCACCGCCTCCACCAACGTCTCTGCTCCGGCTAGATTTGCAGCCTCCAACTTTGGGGTAAGTCGCCACCAGATACAATGAAATAAAACATATAACATAAATCATTGCAATACAATCCATCCTTTCAACTAGTTCAACCATTTTAAAGTTCTTTTTTGCCAAGTGTCACCTGCTGATGGCTTATAAAACCTAGGTTGAGTACAGACTCAGCTTTCAGGTGATATTTAACATCTTGGTCACTATAATGGAAGCTGTCAGTTTTTGTGCAAGATAAGCAGGTGATTGAATTTCAATGCAAACTGCTTACATCAATTTTTAATATCAAGCAATAGCAATGGACAGGAAACATTTAATTTGTAATCACTGAGCTTAGACCAGTAGTAGTTTTAAGGCTTCACAAGATAGCCATAGTTTAAATTGGACGCTCCGCTGTGTAAAAAAGCCCTTTTCGGCTAAAGAGTGAGCTGCATGAAGTCCGATGAAGTGATGTCTTGTGGATTGAGCATGAAGAATACAAGTCTGAAAATTGGAAACAATCTGATAATCTGGTTTTGATAAGAAAGAAGGATGTGCGGAATAAAAAGACGATATCTCTGGTTCTGCTGAATCAATTAATTTATCTTTTTTTTTTAAACTGTGAAGTCAGGCAGTGTTATGGGAGTACAATGCTTCTCTATACATGAACTTGGAAAGACTGCAGTGGAGCTGTTCCTTCATGATAAATGGACTGCATGTATATAACGCCTTTCTAACCTTTTGACCACTCAAAACACTTTACATAACATGTCAACATTCACTCCATTCACACACACATTAATACACTGATGGCAGAGGCAGCCATGCAAAGGTGGCGACCTCATTAATGAATCTAATCTAATAATCATTTACACATCCACACTGCGATGGCACGGCCTTTGGGAGCAATTTGGGGTTCAGTATGTCACCCAAGGATACATTAACATGCAGACTGGAGGAGCAAGGTGGATTAGTGGCTCGGGTTATCTTCTCTGTGCTTGTTTTTGTTCATTTTGGATTTATTTTGTCCTCGTGTCAAGGAAGGAAGGGAGGATGAAGGAAGGAAGGGAGGAAGGAAAGGAATGAAGGAAGGAAAGAAGGACAGAGGAAAGAAGGAAGGGAGGGAGGTAGGGGGGAGGAAAGAAAGACCGAAGGAGGAAGGACAGGAAGAAAGGGAGGAGAGAAGGAAAGAAAAAGATAAGGGGGGAGGGGGGAGGGAGAAAGGAAAAGAGGAAGGCAAGAAGGAACGAACGAACGAAAGGAGGGAGGAAGGATGGAAGAGAAGGAAAGAAGGACCCAGGAGGATGACACAAAGGTTAAATGCATTTAGTTTAGCCAGCTGAGATCAAAGCTGCAGATAAAGTTAGTTGACTTCTTTCAAACTTATATTAAAGGGCTCTAGATTGGATGTCAAACTAAATCTACTGTATCAGACATACTGTATTCACTTTCCATTAAAAACATTCTTAGTGGACTATTAGCCCACTGAAGGTAGCCTAAATAATACAAAACATTTTCCAGCTATATTTTTTATTTTAGTAGCTGCCAAACATATTGCTTTAATGTGTTTCAGTGACAGCACTACAAAGCACAGCAGCAAGTGATAAACACACAGATTTGAACTGCAGTAGGAGACGAAAATGGTTGTGTGAATAGTCCAAATAGCTACAAGTAGAAGACTTTCTTTGTATTCTTTTTTGAGGGGTTATGGGGGTAGTTGTGTGTTGTTTCTCATTCTTTGTTTGGTGCAGCACCTACGTTATTACTTTTTTGGATGCGTGCGCCTACTACCATTTTTTTTTCCAACCCTCCTGTTGTCCTCGTGTCAAGGAAGGAATGGAGGAAGGAAAGGAAAGGAAGGAAGGGCGGGAGGAAAGAAGGAAGGAAGGGGGGGGGGGGGAGGAAAAGAGGAAGGCAAGAAGGAAGGAATGAAGGATAGAAGAAAGAAGGAAGGGAGGGAAGTAGAGGGGAGGAAAGAAAGTAGGCTCTTTCTGTTATAGAGAAAGGGAGGAAGGAAAGGAAAGAAGGAAGGGAGGTAGGAAAGGAAGGAAGGGGGGGAGAAAGGAATAAGAGGAAGGCAAGAAGGAAGGAAAGAAGGACAGAGGAAAGAAGGAAGGGAGCGAGTTAGGGGGAGGAAAGAAAGAGAGGAGGAAGGAAGGGAGGTAGGGAAGGAAGGAAGGGGGGAGGAGGGAGAAAGGGAGAAAGGAAAAGAGGAAGACAAGAAGGACAGAGGAAAGAAGGAAGGGAGCGAGGTAGGGGGGAGGAAAGAAAGAGAGAAGGAGGAAGGAAAGGAAGGAAGGGAGGACAGAAGTAAAGAAAGAGATAAGGAGGGAGAAAGGGAGAAAGGAAAAGAGGAAGGCAAGAAGGAAGGAAAGAAGGACAGAGGAAAGAAGGAAGGGAGCGAGGTGGGGGGATGAAAGAAAGAGAAGGAGGAAGGAAAGGAAGTAAGGGAGGACAGAAGGAAAGAAGGAGATAAGGAGGGAGGAAGGCAAGAAGGAAGGAAAGAAGGACAAAGGAAAGAAGGAAGGGAGGGAGGTAGGGGGGAGGAAAGAAAGAGAGAAGGAGGAAGGAAAGGAAGGAAGGGAGGACAGAAGGAAAAAAGAGATAAGGAGGGAGGAAGGCAAGAAGGAAGGAAAGAAGGACAGAGGAAAGAAGGGAGGGAGGGGGAGGTAGGGGGGAGGAAAGAAAGAGAGAACGAGGAAGGAAAGATAGGAATTCCTTGTATATATTTTTTTGAGGGGTTATGGGGTTAGTTGTGTGTCTGATCCTGTGTGCATCAGTCAGCTGACTTTTTCACTCTTAATCTGAAGGCTGGGAAATGGTACAAGCACAACAGAATGCCATCAGTCTCTGAAGACGCCCGGGTCAAAAGAACGACAGCGACATATAATTGCTTCAGGATGATCTGCTTTTTCTTTAATAACATGTTTACTTTGATATTTGTTTGACTTCTTTGACAACATTGTAGATACCATCCAACGTTATAATGTCTCGGCACTAAAGGTTATGTTGAGGTATGACAGTTTTTATGACATATCTTCTCTTTCAGGTGAATTTCCCCCGTTTAGTCTTTCAAGCTGCTTTTAGCTAATCCATTCAACGTTCATCTGAAAATGCTTTTTTTTCTTTCTTTCTCTTTTTGATAAGATTATTTAGAAATACACATTTAGCTTTTCATCATCGTAAGTGAAGCACTCGCAGGTCCATCCTCGAGTTCAAGACTGGAAAATTGGTTTTCATGCATTGAGCACAGAACAGACTTCACCAAAAAAGAGTAGAAATTCACAGAAAACCATATTAAAGACACTAAATCAACAAAGGAGCAGAACATTTATAGAGACAGGCAAAGCAAGAAATTGAATTGGATAAACATGAAACATGGAGCCTCATGCAAGAACATAGTCGGTCTTCTCGTCTTTATGTGAGGTTTGGTCATACAGTTATCTTGTTAATATGAAGTCAGATTCAACAAACTCTTATAAATCACTTGTTAATATGCAGGTGGACATTTGTGAGAGTTTGCATAATCAATGACCCTATAATTTCCAACATCGTCCTGTTCTGCTTCATTTATGGGCAAGGTTCATTCCCAAAAAATGTCACTGAAAGGCAGTTAACAGTCACGGAGACATTAGAAGAGAGAATATTATGGCCTACAGTAGGTGATGTTACGCTGTTACTGGATAGAGAGCTGCAGAAAGACTCTAAGGGCCCATTTATGCTCAACGGATGTACGAAAATATATCCATCCTTTTCAAACGATGTTACCGTCACTGCTCACATACTTCCATGCGTCCTTTACGTTAGCATGGATGTTAACCAATACATCCACCAGGGGGCAGCACAGAGTCAAACGTTTATGAAAACATCAAACTCAAAAACAAACATGGCGACTGTGGAGGAGATATTGATAATGTTCCTCTCGCATAAAAGACAAAAACGATATGTTTAAAGTTTCTAACCAACTCACAAAACCTTTCCTCTAAAAGTTCCTCCATTGTTATTTCTTCTTCGTGTCTCACTAGAGATACGTATCGAGTAGTGACAGCAACACTGCCCCCCCCCATGGTTTCCGGTGGTACTGCTCCGTTTGGTCCGTATCCGTAAGCTTGATGGAAACGTGCAGAAATACAGACGAAATGAACACAAAGCACGGACAGAAGGCTCCGTCTGGATCCGTATTTAACGTTGAGCATAAATGGGCTTTAAGGCAGCTATTTCCAACAACTAATGAAATGTAAAAGTTGATGCATCAAGATATGCCAATAAAAATCATATAACTCAGTAAATAAGGACTCTCAAACATACACAGATACATTTTGATTAATATGCCTGACTAGCTGCAGATCCCTGGCAGTTTGAATGATATCCATGAATCTGCTAAAGCGAAATAAAAATAAATAAATAAATAAAAATGGTACAAACTGATGGAGCCACAAATTGTCTTCAATAACTCCTACGTGCCTCTTAATGAATCTGTTTGTATGATTGCTTCTCGCATGAGGTTCATAATCTGTTTGCATGCTTTAAAGCTATAGTTTGACGTAAAGTACTTTGCTGAAGATCCTTGGCAGTTTGAATGATAGTCATGGAACTTGTATCTGCTAAAGCGTATTAAAAGAATAATATAGTGAACAGATTTTAAGATTAAGGTCGTTTTAGCTATACATTTAATTTTAGTTGATATCATATTTATACTCCAGTAATTCAGATTAAGACATTATAACTCAAAGTCAAACAAATGTTTCTCTACTCACACGACAGATCTGAACCACACATGCATTTTATTCATACTTTACAGAAAATTAGAAGTAAACGAAAATTGAGGAATGCCGCAAATCGTCTTCAATCACTCATTTGTGCCTCTTAACGAATCTGTTTGTATGATTGGTTTCTTGCATGAGGCCCATTATCTATTTCCATGCTTCTATTATCTTTAAAGTTATAGTTTGACTTAAAGTCTGTGTCACAAAGTCACAAAGTCTTCCCACAGAGGGCGACCCAGGTTATCTATAATACTTTTATAAGTTTTATAAAGGACCCGTCTCACATAGATACCATGTGAATGTCATGTAAAGAGCAAGTAGACTCTGGTAATAATATTCCTCATTAAACTGTAATGTTTTAACACTGTGGGACCTTTGGAACAGCTCTTGAACTTTGCATTGGCCTAAATTCAGCCCCACAGGAGCCAAAGGAACCAAAGACGGGGTCGAGGGCGGGGGGCTGGAGGTGTGTGTTGGGGTGGGGGGGTCAATGACAGCTAGAGGCCGAGCTTAATGACTCCTGGGATCTTTGCCGATAGTGCCAACTGCAGTTCCCCAGTGCGACTCCAGTGATATAGGAGCGACTGCAGGCAACTCTCTCTTTCTTTCTCTCTCTCTCTCTCTCTCTCTCTCTCTCTCTCTCTCTCTCTCTCTCTCCCTCTCTCCCCCTCTCCCTCTCCCTCTCCCTCTCCCTCTCCCGCTCCCGCTCCCTCTCCCTCTCCCTCTCCATAGGCAGCCTACAACTGTGTCGGTCCGTCAGCGTCATAGTAAACTCTGCTCAAGATTATTTGTCTCATAAAATTTTCCTGAATTGTCATTTTCTTTGTGCCAAATAGAGGGAAAAAAACAGTTTCATTAAGCTGCACTCTTTTTCCCTGTTTGATTATAGAGAACATCAGTAACACTTAAATTACTTGACAGTAATTAATTCATGACTCAGCGGGAATTAATCTAAGAATTTTAATGCATTATCACGCTGTAGTAAAGAGAGCCAACACTAATGAATGACTGTTAAGTGATGTTTGACTGCTAATATAAAACAAATGGTGTTAAAAAATGGGATTATGGGATCCCAACTAACATATCAATTATTAAAAACATGAGGCTTCATATTAGATAAACAGGCGTGAAACAAAAGAATAAAACAAAATCTCCACCCATATAGGATTTTTAAAAAGCCAAATTTAATTGAATAACATTGAGTCAGGAACAAAAGCAAGCATTACCCAGTGTTAGAGCATTTCAGTGAGAAATATGTCGTCCTTGGGGATTATTTTATTTTAAAAAGTCATTTCTTGACATCTCTGTAGATATATTTTGGGGTTCTGATTTAGTGCTTGAAATAAAAACTGATGAAATACTGATCTTTTTCTAATACTGGTCTTTTTTTAAAAACGTAGTTACTCAAATCTAATACATTTTAAACCATAAACCAGGGGCGGATCTAGGAGTTGACAAGATCTGGAGCTAAGCCCAGAGCACACAGAGCAAGGGACAATTTTTTTTTTGGATAGTTCAGATACACAGAATTAAGTTTTACTGCATTGTATGACTTTAACCCTTGTGTCGTCCTCACGGGTCAAATTGACCCCGTCTCTTTTGACTGTTCCTTCTTTCCTTCCTTCTTCCCCTCCTCCCCTCTTTCTTTGATTTTTCCTTCCTTCCTTCTTTCCTTCCTTCCTTCCTTCCTTCCTTCCTTCCTTCCTCCTTTCCTTCCTCCCTCCCTCCTTACTCCTTTCCTTCCTTCCTTCCTTCCTTCCTTCCGTCTCTCCTTACTTCTCTCCTTACTTCCTTCCTCTTTTCCTCCTTACTCCTTTCCTTCCTTCCTTCACTCCTTCTCTCCTTACTTCCTTCCTCTTTTCCTCCTTACTCCTTTCCTTCCTTCCTTCACTCCTTCTCTCCTTACTTCCTTCCTCTTTTCCTCCTTACTCCTTTCCTTCCTTGACCTGAGGACAACAGGAGGGTTAAGGTATAAGGTTGAGCAGGGATATTTTGTCCTCTTTCCTCTTTTTCTATTTCTTATTCGAGGTTTCTGACAAAAATTCAGACCAGCAGCAGGAAGGTTGTGCTGTTGTTGTTGGTTTTTTGTTGTCTGCATCCTTGTGCTCTGCCTGTCTCTTTTGTTTTTTTATTTTTATTTATTTTTTATTTCATTGCCGCCCTGGCTCTTCACAGACAAACCTCAAAATACACATGCATAATATTTCACGCCTTTCTTTCTTTCTTTTTTTTTCTCTCTCTGTGACTTTATTGTCTTGTTGTTTAACTGTTGAACCAAGACAATTTCAATGCACCTGTTGCCATGGTAGTACGATGATTTTCTAATTTGTAAAAAAAAACATTGCTTCAGCCGTTCCTTTATCTTCTTCATCTTCTGTCTCTCTGTGTCCCGCCCTTTCTTATATACAGTCTATGGTCCCGCCCCTGTATGTATCTGTAACAAGAGGCCATCATATCGATCTGTTGTTCCCTCTCTTCTGCTCTTTATAATTCACCTCTGAAATCGTGTCATTGGCTCGCGGTTTTAGTGGCATTGTTATGGCATGGTAAGTTATACAGGTGTGTGGGGGTTTGTTTTCTATGCCTGCAGTCTCTCTCTGTGTGTGTGTGTGTGTGTGTGTGTGTGTGTGTGTGTGTGTGTGTGTGTGTGTGTGTGTGTGTGTGTGTGTGTGTGTGTGTGTGTGTGTGTGTTTGTGCCAGACCAAGGAGACAAGACACATGAAGGCATTTCACACCTCGCCTCTGTTTTGTTTTTTGGGAGGGAAGCTGTTGATGCTGCAGTGACAGCGACAACAAACATTATTCCCCAGATTATTTTTGGTTGTTTTTTTTTACCATAAAATAGTTTCTCATAGTATTCTCAAGTATAATACGCCTCACACATTTGTAAGGTTTTACAGGCACAAGCAGTACTAGAGGCAAACACAGCAGGGTCTTGGTGATAATCGTTGCCTGGCTGACCATTATGTATGATTTCTGGAAAATTTAGGCAAGCCGAAAGAGCTAGGCTTCACAAACTGTGTTTCAAGATTTCTGTGTTCAGGATTTAGTGGGCGGGTCTGAAAAGCAGGTGGTGATTATCATAAACCCGCCCCTGCTGCTGTAGAGGTATAAATACATTCAGCACACACTACTACTACTACTACAGTCTATAGTTAGCCTGTTAGCTGAGTTAGCCGCCGAGCTAGCAGCTTTGAAAGCCTAATTTAATATATTTGGCGATTTTTTTAATCATTCAAATTTGGCAGGGTGGTTAACAACACACTTTTCTGTGGTATGTCAAACTCTGAAAACATATTTATTCTTACTTTACACGGACTTTAATGTGTTTCACCATCACTTCCCTCCTTGTATAAAGACAGAAAGAAGCCTAGATTGATTTGGGAGGGGTCAGTCAACTGTGGCAGTATGAGGCGGCGTCAGTCAAAGCACAGTTGGATCTGTTTGTTACTGCCGCTAATGAGATTCCCACCTCGCTCTGTTACCAAAAAACTGGGATTACGATAAATTACCAAAAGTTTTGTGTGATACAACAATAATCTAGATGTGCTTTTTTGAAATGTTTTTCATTAGAGTTCAAAAAAAGTGTTTTTGTGGCTTGCCTCGAGTCACCTGAATGAGAATACAGGTGCAGTATTGGTGTCGATAATAACCAAGCAGCTCTATGCTGTGCTATTCTTTTTTATACAGAGGAAAACAGTTGTGCTTGGCTACCAGTCTGCTTTCAGGAGCATAACACCGCTAAGTGCAGTCATGTTTTGTGCTGCTGTCAGGCTTTTGTTAGTGTCTGCTTCTATTGTGCTTCCTGCCTTTTTCTGTAGATAATATGTGGTGCAATTTGACCAAACACTGTAGAAGGAAAAATACAATGCTGCTCTCCTACATGTGACTGTACTGTCAATAATTTTCCATCTAAAGTGGAATTATCAGACTTTAACCCCGTCATGAGGTGAGAGGTGAGAGCCAAAAGCCAAAAGCCAAATTGCTTCAACAGTTTGTCACCAACTTTTGTTTTTGCTGATGTAATTCAAGTGTTTCTTGCTTTGGGCCACAGTTCATCCAAGGCCAGAGCAATACACGCTGCCTCCTCCAAGACAATTTAATGTCATCTGCCCTCAGCAACTTGTTTCAAGTACCATTTATTATCTTGTGGTGATTCAGCACCTATTCCTCTAGGAAAACAGAAGCCGCTGTGTTGAAACCAGGTTGGTTAAATCATTTTTTAGCTCGGTGAAGAGGGGAATTTCTCTCAGATTGAAATAGAAAAATGTAGTTTTGTTGGACATATATCCAGCCAACACAAAAACAGCAGGCAGTAATGGCCTGGACAAGAGAAAAAAAGAAAAGGAGGAGAGAAAGGCAATAAAACAATGATAATATAGTACAAAAATAATAGTGAAAACAAAGTGATGAGTTTGGTGTATTTTAAAGCCCTTAAAAAGGATAAAAAGGCTCATTGTAGGTTTATTTATAGTGATGATAAGTTACAATGATGAAAATAGGATCTCACTAAGAAAAATGATTATTGCTGGCTTTAACCCTCCTGTTGTCCTCAGGTCAAGCAAGGATAGGAGGAAGGGAGGAAAGAAGGAGGGAAGAAGGGAAGGATAGGAGGAAGGAAGGAAGGATAGGAGTAAGGAAGGAAAGAGGGAAAGGAGGAAAAAAGGAAGGAAGTAAAGAGAGAAGGAAGGAAGGAAGGAAGGGAGGAAATGAGTAAGGAAGGAAGAGATGAAGGAAGGGAGTAAGGAGGGAGGGAGGGAGGAAAAGAGGAAGGAAGTAAGGAGAGAAGGAAGGAAAGGAGGGAGGGAGGAAGGCAGGAAGGGAGGAGGGGAGGAAAGGAGTAAGGAGGGAAGAAATGAAGGAAGGGAGTAAGGAATGAAGGAACAGTCAAAACAGATGGGGTCAATTTGACCCGGGAGGACGACAGGAGGGTTAATGCAAAAGAAACGTTAATCTTGAACTCATTTCCTTTCACCCCTTCGAACTACTTTACTTAATTGTTCGTCGAAGCCGGGTCGAGTTTAAACTATTAATTATTAGCAATTAGAGAAGAAATATATCACGTATCTGGAACATACTGTAAGCCAAATGGTTTTATGATCGCATAAATTGTGTCACAGCAGCAGGAAGAGATAAAGTTCATGAACTCCAGGATGAGATTCACTGCAGTAGACGTAAAGTGTGTCAGTTATAGTTCATATATTGCATGTGAGAGGACGAGCTGATGCTAGGTGTGTGTGTGTGTGTGTGTGTGTGTGTGTGTGTGTGTGTGTGTGTGTGTGTGTGTGTGTGTGTGTGTGTGTGTGTGTGTGTGTGTGTGTGTGTGTGTGTGTGTGTGTGTGTGTGTGTGTGAGGACATGCATGCCTTTGCTTTAGGGAAGGACTGAGTGACAATGTGTTATGTTTTAAAGGTCAGAGCATAGCTTTTATTCTTGTCTCAAGCTTTTTAGGTCAGGTGTGTGTGTGTGTGTGTGTGTGTGTGTGTGTGTGTGTGTGTGTGTGTGTGTGTGTGTGTGTGTGTGTGTTTCTGGAGTTTAGACCTTGTGAGTAAGGATGGTTTTCTAAAGTGGGTCAAATAAGTGGTCTAACAAATGTGTTAAATATATTTTCTTTATATATATATATATAGTCCAATTTACAAACCTATGTTGATGGGTCAGTGACAAATAAAGGATGACAAGATCAGCAATTAAAAAAATATATTTAAAAATAGTCTTTAAAGCAGCATCAGATTTGTTCAAATGTTTATTTTGTATTTTTTTTTTTTTTTATATCATTTGCATATTATTTTATATCATTATCACCACAAAATAATGATAAATATTAAGTGGACTTCTTGATCTCCATGGTTACCCAGATTAAATGTAATATTTAGAACAATAGTATTCCATTAGCTTTATTTAATATAAAAGTTAAAATGTAAGATCATGCCAAACTAGTTGATATGGTGTTTTATTGACTATTTACTGTTTTTAAGCAAGTTGAATTATTTGGTACAAAGTTTTTATGGTTACACCACTTAGACATTTTTACCATAATCCTCTAATATATTCTCTCTAAATGGATTAAAAGCAGAAATTTGATGCTGGGTCCACAAAAAGGGAATGTGTGCAAGTTATTCATATGTTTATTTTCACATTTTAACCCTTTAAATTTGACTAAACCACATGGACTCTAAATACCATCTTTGACTCAGTTGCTAGCAGTCTTGTGTTTCTCTATGTAACAACTACTAGAGGTTGAAATCGCTACAGAGCACCTTTAAGGTTAAGACTTGCTTTTAGAGTTCAGGTGCAGGTTTAAAGTTTATGTTTAAAGATAAGTTTGATGATATTCTTTCTGTGAACTGTAGCACAAGTTGCTGTCAAAGTGGATTCCCTCAGCAGAGAGTTCAGTTTACTCTTTTCATTCCTCTGGTTGCACACACTAAACAAAAAAGTCACAAAGCTCCTGTGTGCTGTTGCTGCACGGCGCTCAGGCACGCAGCTCCTTTACACACAATTCACATAACGCATAAAGTACTTCAGACTTGACTCCTCATCTCTCTTCTGTGCAGCTCTGCCTCAGTCCATCCACTCCTGCATTCAAAGCACGAGAGCTCGATTAGCCAACTCACTTTTGCTGGCTCAATCAACCCACCTGGCACTGCTTCTGCTGAGCCAGCTCTGCACAATCCCCCTCTCTCTCTCTCTCTCTCTCTCTCTCTCTCTCTCTCTCTCTCTCTCTCTGTCTCTCTGTCTCTCCCTCTCTCTCTCTCTCTCTCTCTCTCTCTCTCTCTCTCGCTCTCTCTCTCTCTCTCTCCGTCTCTCTCTCTCTCTCTCTGTCTCTCTCTGTCTCTCTCTCTCTCTCTCTCTCTCCCTCCCTCTCTCTCTCTCTCTCTCTCTCTCTCCTACAAACCAAACCACACCTGCTGCCTCCACATTAACATGAAGATCCCATAAAAAGCTATTAGATTTCTGGATCAATATCGATACTATAAAGTAGTTCAGGTATCGACCAGCTGTAACCGATCCATATTGAATACAGTTTCTTTGTCAGTGTCATTACAGAAATGATTCATTTCCATTATTAGTTACTTAAATTAAAGTCGATGCAAGCAGCCGACAGTTTTAACCACCACAGCCGTCCATTATGTTACCTTACACTATAAAAAAGTATGGCCTCTTAGAATTGTAAAAGAAATAGAGCACTTTTATATAATCTATATAATCTAAACTGATATATCTGAATCTGTATTGCAGAGAGTAAATCAGATCAGTACGTCCCTTTAACCTTTGTGTCTTCCTCCCGGGTCAAATTGACCCCATCTGTTTTGACTGTTCCTTCCTTCCTTCCTTCCTTCCTTCCTTCCTTCCTGCCTTCCTGCCTTCCTTCCTTCCGTCTGTCCTTCCTCCCTCCTTCTCTCTTTATTTCCTTCCTTCCTTTTCTTCCTCCATCCCCCTTTCTTCCTTCTTTCTATCCTTCCTCCCTCCCTCCATATTTCCTTCCCTCCTTCCTTTCCTTCTTTCCTCCCTCCCGCCTTCTCTCTTTCTTTCCTCCCCTTACCTTCCTACCTTCCTTCTTTCCTCTGTCCTTCTTTCCTATTTTCCTTTCTCCCTCCCTCCCTCCTTCCTTCTTTTCCTCCTTCTTTCCTTTCCTCCCTTTCTTTCTTCCTTCCTTCCTTCCTTCCTTCCTCCCTCCTTTCCTTCCTTCTTCCGCCCTTCCTTCCTTGACTCGAGGACAAAAAAAAAAAAAAATGTAAAAAGGTAATTAATTGTCTGAACAAGCTGTGCAGCTGAGTCTCTCCAGCAGCAGGACAGTGTCTGAGGGACTGAGTCAAGCCAAAGTACAATGCCCGTGTTCTCCGTAATGAAGGAACTTGTCACGCTGTGCAGCTGTGTGGCTCATTAATGTGTTTTTAATAGTTTTTGCATAACAAGGCATTTAGCCCAGCAAGTTAACACAAGGGGATTTTCTCACTTCCACTCACTCTTTTTTTTTCTCATCCTAAACCAAACTGTTCTCCTTTGTTTGTGAAGTGTCCTGTCCTCACAAAGCCATTAAACGCACACTGTTTGCATTGTTCCTGCCACCGAGGGACTTACACAGATACACACAAACAAAACCAGAGTTGAAAGAGTCTTTGAAGAGTTGATGAGAATTTGGCAATTATTCGGAGTCTGTAGTGCCAGTTAATGTTGGCCATTGCTTATACTTTCATCCTTAGATAAAAACAAAGGGAAATCCTTTCCACTGTACAAACTAATTGCTATACAACCTTAACTGAGTACTTTTTTTTTTTATGAAGTGAAAGATTGAGGTATGACAAATATCCAAAGAAACGTTTGAGCTGCTGTACAATAAAATTGCACCGTTTTGTGTCTCAGCATTGTTGTTATAGATGGTTTTATTGAATTTTTTGCAACCTGGGGAGGAATTTTTTTGCCAATTTCCAGTGAGCCTAGAAACCGAGCTCCTCTTTCTTCCTCCTCCTCGTTCTCTCTGTCAGACAGAACTCATTTTATCCACCATGTCGTGACTCCCACCACACCAGAAGAGCCTCTCTCTCTCACTTTCCATTTCAGTTTACTTTATTGGCATGTTGCAAAAACATGAGGGGATATAGTGAATAAATAAAAAAGAAAGCAACGCCTGGCTCTTCCTGTCTATGCTGTCTTGTCTTAGAGCAAGACGCTGAACCTCAAATTGCTCCAGATGCCATAGATTGGGAGTGTGTAAGTCACTGCACAAGCCACACAGCTGCCAAATGCATGTACGTTGTTAAAAAAGAGGCAGATATCGATGACTCAGGGGAAGCAAACACGCCTTGAGTAACTACTCTGTTAAAAATGCGACATAGAAAGAGAGAGCCATTAGTGTACAATATCTGTTTGCAGCACACTCAAACTAACTGAGAGGCTTCACTTGTCATGTTTTAATAAGGAAGAAAGGCAACAATATTGTCTAACAAGGTGATACTGATATCATTATTCTCTTCTGCATTATGTGAAATGCACACATGTTCTCGCCTTCTTTTTGTCGACTCAATATCTAGTACCTACACGTATCAATTCCTGAGAATCTCTTGTGCATCTGGAGGCAACTTTAATCAAGTCAAGTCAGTTTCTACTTTTATAGCCCAATATCACAAATCATATATTTTCCTTCAGGGGCTTTACAGTCTGAACAGCCACTCTCCTTAGACCCTTGATCCAAATAAGGAAAAACTCCCCACAAATAAAACCTTTCAACTGGGTAAAAAATGAGGAAGGCACAGACATGCAATAGAAGTGTGTGCAGAATAGACGGAGATAGCAAAAATCCCATTATAGACAAATTATAGATAGATTGATAATATTCAGTATATGAAGAATATGATCAGGAGGATGTCGAGCCACCAGACCAAACGTACATCACCATGGAGACCTGGGAAGTTGATAGATATACAGAGAGAGGAGAGGGAGGGAGGGAGGGAGGGAGGGGGGGGGGAGGGAGAGAGAGAGAGAGAGACAGAGAGGGAGAGAGCGAGCGATGAGGCTGAATCTCCTGGAGGATGACGATCCAGATCTAAAACATTTGGAAAATGAGACAAGAAAGAAGAAAGAAAGAGAGAGTGATGGTCGAGTACTGGGACTTTTCCTAAGCGGGAATGGCGGACTTAACCAGAAACAATTAAAAACATTATATAGAAAGTCAGTTACAGATCTTAAATACATTGAATGGCTATTATTGGAAATAATGCTGGTCAATGCAATGAATATAATATTTATAGTGAGAATTAATACTTTGGTGTCCATTTTACACATTACACATTTAGTATTGCATTGAACTGACTGTTGTATAGGTTGATAGATTTGTTTGTTTTGTGACAGCAGAAGAAAACTGTGTTCCTCCAAAAGTTTTTAATCATCCGTCATGAGTCATGGAGCCTGAAAAAAATCTGTTTGTTTTTTTTTTTCCAGTCTTTTGTTGATGTTTTTTGCACTAATGATTTATATTTGCAGAGGAAATGTGACTCACATTTCTCAGACCAATTCATTTCAACCTCTCCATCTCCATCTCTACGCTATAAGATTACGCACATATCCAGACAGAGACAGATGTTCAGACATATTAAAACACACAGGAGTCTGAGCAAAATCTCTTTTCTTTTTCTCTTTCCAACAGAGAGATCGTTTTGTGAAACTCTTGGATCAGCTGCACAACTCGCTGCGTATCGACCTCTCCATGTATAGAGTGAGTCTCCTCTTTTCAGCCTCTGTTACTGTTTTCTTTATTACATATAGATCTATAGCTTTAATCCATGTCTGTCCTCATTCATTCTTATTGAAAGGAAATGTTTGGTGAACACAAACAACACATTTGTCTTTTTATAATTCTTGCTACTATCTGCTGTCATCTGGCTGCTTTATTTCCCTCAATATGTTCTCGATGTTAAGAAACAAACAAACTCTTAGCTGCTCAGATGTTTATTTTCTAATCTCCTCATCATCTGAGTTCAATCTGGTCACAGCGAGTAGCTTTTTGTCACAATGAAGCACGTCTGACTTTTTGTTTCTTGTTTGCTTCGTATCAATTATGAAGAGATTAATTAAAAGGCTTTAAGTATAATTATTAATTGGTCTAAACAGGGAGATAAAGTATCCAATTATAAGCATCTAAAGCGACAGATGTTTAATTAGATTGAGGCGGATTTAACAAGTGTCTGCATGTTTTTAGAACAACTTCCCAGCCAGCAGCAAACCTCGCCTCAGCGATCTCAAGTCAACAGTGGACCTTCTCACCAGCATCACCTTCTTCAGGATGAAGGTAAGAACAGCAGGACAGCCTGGTTTTGTTAACCTCTTAACCCTCCTGTTGTCCTCGAGTCAAGGAAGGAAGGAAGGAAGGAAGGGAGGAAAGAAGGAAGGATGGAAGGGAGAAAGAAGGATGGAATGGAGGAAGGAAGGGAGGGAGGACAGAGGAAAGAAGGAAGGGAGGAAGGAGGGAGAGAGGAAGGACAGAAGGAAAGAAGAAAGGAGGATAGAGGGATGAAAGAGAGAGGAAGGAAAGAAAGAAAGAAGGAGGGAGGGAGGGAGGAAGGACAGACGGAAGGAAGGAAGGGACGGAAGGAGGAAAGGAAAGGAGTTAGGAAAGGAAAGAAGGAAGAAAAGGAAGGAAGGAAAGAAGGAAGGGAGGAAGGTAGGTTGGAGGAAAGAAAGAGAGAAGGAGGGAAGGAAGGAATGAAGGAAGGGAGAAAAGAAGGACAGAGGAAAGAAGGAAGGGAGGAAGGTCGGTTGGAGGAAAGAAAGAGAGAAGGAGGAAGGAAGGAAGGAAGGACAGAAGGAAGGAATAAAGGAGGAAAGAGAGAGAGAGGGAGAGAGGAAGGACAGAAGGAAGGAAGGGAGGAAAGAAGGAACAAAACAGACGGGGTCAATTTGACCCGGGAGGACGACACGAAGATTAATCACATAATGTTTCAAACCTATTTAGTTATTCTGTGTCTTAAAACACCTGTGCTAATGTTACCTGAATGATTAAACATCCATAAATCTTGAGTATTCACATAATACTAAAACTTCTACACGAGTAAATCTGACTCGTTATCCACTCTCCTGTTCTCATTCAGGTCTTGGAGCTGCCGAGTCCTCCGAGAGCAGCCAACGTGGTGCGAGACTGCGTCAAAGCTTGCCTCAACTCCACCTACGAGTACATCTTCAACAACTGTCTGGAGCTTTTCAACCGGCAGTTCCAGCCTGCTGTCCAACCGGTCAGTCGAACAACAGTCGTCATAAATATCAACAATATCCTTTTTATATTACTGAACATAGACACACTAGACTCTCACAGATTAATTTATCTTTTAGGGTCATCAGTTCTAATTATTTCAACCTATTTTCTGAGAAATTATGTTTTGTCCGTCTTTTCGGCATGAGCCAATACCAAAGACTGTATAAAAGAAATGGACGTAACATCCGTGACATCACCCATTGGTTTGTGGACTGCTGCTCGGAAGCCAATAGTTTCGAATCTAGGCAGCGCCATCTTGAAAATTTCAGGTGCATGCTGGGAAAAATAAAAACACGGATTCTACTTATATGGGCATGAGGCGGGGCCATGGGCGGAGCGGGGAGGTTGCTATGGTTGCAAGGGCTGGATCTCGAGGACATTGGGCAATCAACCTGTCAATCAGGACGTAGCCACGCCCTAATGCATACCCTGCTTTATCGTCAAATATAAAATCAGGGAGGCCAAAATGTCCCAAATGAACATCATACTGCATTGAAGAAGGCTTTAAACTAGCGATTGAGACCATAAACACATTTTGAAAACGTTTACTGAGGTTAGAAATCAAGTGAGAAGTTGGTGAATTCTCCATTGACTTGTATTGAGACGGTCGCCCCCTGGTGGCCTTTTGATAGAATGCAGCTCTAAGTTACTTCCGTGTTGGCCTCATTTCAGAGGACCAGAACTCCCCGCCTGGCCAATACCCATATGCCTTGTGTGAATGCTAACAGATTAAAAACACAGCACCATCGTTTTAGCTTTTTAGAAGTTTAGATTTAAGTTGCAGATAGTTTTTTCAATTTCCTCAGCGTCATAATCTTTAGGTTCAATCTGCCGTTAGCGGCGCATGTCACACAATTTTAAACTCTGTGTCTGGATGGTCGTAGTATTTTTATATGCTCAAGGTTTCAATTTTTTATCAGAGAATCAGATATTTCTCTAACGCAGATGTTCATCTTTTCTACTGATGATTTAACAAGAGAGTTTTATGCCTTTTTTATGCAATAGAAGAGCTCCAACTGTGAATCACATAAAAATTGTCTGTGGGAAAAATGAATTAGATTTTTACTTATCTACTCTCTTTGCAATTCTAAACTGAAACAGGGGCTCACTTACTTCCCTCTCTCATGATTATCACAAAGGATGGGAAATTCAGAAGTGTAAATGTGATATGGGTCTATTGAAGACACAAAACACTTCATGAGCTGCTTTTAAATGTCTAATGTTATTTGTTAAAGTCCTTTTGCATTCCTCGCTCCTCTCGCTGCAGATTAATCTCAATACATACAGCAGATGCTTGCATAGCCTTAATTTATGCACTAATGAACTGAGTCTCCATCAGCAGAAGAGTTATTTCCAGAACAATGACTTGTTTCTAACTCTGCCTGGAAAGATTCATGTCTGAATGAGTCTAAACTCATTAAAACAGTCTGTGTTTGGTATAAATTAACAATACTTTGCATGGTAATTGAGAAAAGTCTCCTTTTTCTGCTTTATGGAGTGTACAGAGCCTTGTCACATAAACACGGAGGGAGACTTTTAAAAATGAAACTCCTCAGTAAACTAGAGGCGCAACAGAGCAATTACGGCTATAAATTATTAAGTACTATAACTTCTTTTTTTGTTTTATAACATCATGTATTATTTCCAGCAAGACATATGATTTTTGCATTTAGCTTTTTCACATTAACATTAAATCATCACGTCAAATTAACAAAAGCTTTCTTTTTCGTGTCTTTGTTCATCACAGGCCGAGCCAGAGAAGAAAAAGAAGAAGAAGAAAGAAAAAGCCGAGGGAGAGGAGGGAGAAGATGGAGAAGACTCTGAGGAAGAAGAAGAAGAAGAGGAAGAGGAGAAGAAAGAGGAGAGCCAGCCGGAGGAGCAGGGTCCCAGCATTCAGAATCTGGACTTTTGGCCAAAACTCATCACGCTCATCGTCTCCATCATCGAGGAAGATAAGAACTCGTACACGTCCATCATCAACCAGTCAGTGCTCACTTCTTCTTCTTTTGTTTCTCTTATTTTGGCATATTGTTTAGTTTAAACGTGGAAAAGGTGACCACTAATTGATTAACTGAAAGAATATTCAGCAGATTAATTGATACTGAAAATAAATGTTAGTTGAAGCCCTAAGCCCTACATACACACACTAGCACAGATCCTCACTGTGTGTCTCTGTGTGATCCTCCTTCAGGTTTCCTCAGGAACTCAATGTGGGTAAAGTCAGCGCTGAGGTCATGTGGATGCTGTTTGCTCAGGACATGAAATATGCCTTGGAGGGTAAGACTGTGTGTGTGCGTGTGCGTGTGTGTGTGTGTGTGTGTGTGTGTGTGTGTGTGTGAGAGAGAGAGAGAGAGAGAGAACTCTGCTTGTTCATCCTCTCTATGTACATTCACACTTTCTTTTTCCTCAATCCATCAACTCTCCTTTTCTTTGCCATCATGTCATCTGTCTTCTTCCAGTTTTGGATAAAATCGACCACTACCGCTGGAACAACGGTGAGGTTATAGTCGTATAAACTGTAGCTGATAGCGTGATACAATCACAAGAGCCAGCACTGGGGATATATTCTGTGTTACTGTTTTGTTTTTCTATACTGGATGACAAATAAGAGAGTCAAACTTAGAGAGTCAAAGCTTCAAAGTTTTATAGACCCAATCTGGAAAAGAAGGCATGTTTATTGAGTCCAAAAAGATGAATCTGATTTAGGTGTAAACTTAAATAGAACATATCTGTGTCTTATATCAAAAGATATGATAAGCTTGTCAAACTCCTTTTTAACATTTATTTATCTAAAGCACCTTACATTAACCCTCCTGTTGTCCTCGAGTCAAGGAAGGTTAGGAAGGGAGGAAAAAGGAAGGAGAAGGGAGGGGAGGAGGGAGGGAAGGAAGGAAAGGGAGGAAGGAGGGAGGAAGGGAAGGAAGGAAGGAAGGAAGGAGGGAGGAAAGAAGGGCAGAAGGAAGGAAGGAAAGGAAGGAAGGAAGGAAAAAAGGACAGGAGGAAGGAAGGAAGGGAGGAAAGAAGGACAGAAGGAAGGAAAGGAGAAAGGGAGGAGGGAAGGAAGGAAGGGAGGAAGGAGGGAGGGAGGAAAGAAGGACAGAAGGAAGGAAAGGACGGAAGGAAGGGAGGGAGGAAGGGAGGAGGGAAGGAAAGAAGGACAGAAGGAAGGGAAAAAAAGGACAGGAGGAAGGAAGGAAGGAAGGGAGGAAAGAAGGAACAGTCAAAACAGACGGGGTCAATTTGACCCGGGAGGACGACAGGGAGGTTAATGAGGTTTAATGTCTCGTTTAAAGGTATTTTGGCAGCAGACTGTCTAACTTTTCTAAAATCGGCGTGTTCTCAATCAGTAAATACTGTTAAATATAGTCATTACAATTCCTGCTCCAAACTTAGTGAAACCTGATATGTAATGAATCCCCCACAGAACAAATATATTCACTCATTATATTCACTATACTTGATACGACATTATGTACTTGTCAAAAGTATGTGAACAAGCACTGTCGACATCAGCAGACTTTAATATCTTGAGAATCTCTCTTATTTGATTTACATCTGCGTAGCTCCTCGATGTTCTGGCTTCTTTTTTTTTTTTTGACTGTGTCTCATGTTAGAGATGTTAGAAACTGTGGAAACTACTGTAGTATCCTGATACGCACTCTGAGGTCTAACTCAGCATTTAACACTGTAGAAAGAGATTTTTAGATTTCAGCTATAGTGAAAATGTAAAACCTCCTTTAGAGACTCCTTAAACCCGACCGTAGAGCAGGGGTGTCAAACATGCGGCCCGAGGGCCAGAACTGGCCCGCTGAAGGGTGCAATCCGGCCCACTTTCCTTCTTGTGTTCTTTTCCTTCCTTCCATCTGTCCTTCCTACCTTCCTTTTTTCCTTTCTTTGTTCCTTCCTTCCGTCTGTCTGTCCTTCCTCCCTTCCTTCCTTCCACTTGTCCTTCTTCCCTTTCTTCCTGCTGTCCTTCCTTCTTTCCATCTTACCTTCCTTCCTTCCTTCCTTCCTTCCTTCCTTCCTTCCTTCCTTCCTTCTTTCCTTCCTTCCTTCCTTCCTTCCTTCCTTCGACCTGTCATTCCTCCCTTTCTTCCTTCTGTCCTTCCTTCTTTCCTTCCTTCTGTCTGTCCTTCCTACCTTTCTTCCTTCCTTCCTTCCTTCCTTCTTGACTTCTTTTCCTTCCTTCCATCTTTGTAATGATCCGGCCCACATCAGATCAAATTGGTCTGTATGTGGCCCTCGAATGAAAATGAGTTTGACGCCTCTGCCGTAGAGTCTTTTTAGCCGAGTCACCATTTTATCCAAAAACTCAAGATACTCCGTGTTTTTCCGAGATGCTTTAACAGACAAGTCTTTTACTGCAGGGGATCAGTTTCAAGTAGTTCTTTCCCTTAGATTTAATATTTCATTTTGTTCCACTCCATCGTCTTTCTCATCTCATTCATTGCTTTTCTTTGTTCTGTCTGAACTTTCATTGGTTATGTTGTGAATCTGTTGCCATCTCAGCTCCCGCCAGCTTCCGCATTCGCAGAATAGACTTCTATGCTGGTAAGATGTGTGTGTGTGTGTGTTTGTGTGTGTGTGTGTGTGTGTGTGTGTGTGTGTGTGTGTGTGTGTGTGTATACGTGTGTATGAGTGTGTGTGTGTGTCTGTGTGTGTGTGTGTGTGTGTGTGTGTGTATAAGTGTGTATGAGTGTGTGTGTGTGTCTGTGTGTGTGTGTGTATAAGTGTGTATGAGTGTGTGTGTGTGTGTGTGTGTGTGTGTGTGTGTGTGTGTGTGTATAAGTGTGTATGAGTGTGTGTGTGTGTGTGTGTGTGTGTGTGTGTGTGTGTGTGTGTGTGTGTGTGTGTGTGTGTGTGTGTGTCTATAATTACTCACTTATTGGATATTGTGATTAAATTTGGAAAAATAATGAATGTAATAATGTTTCTAATTGTTTTGAAACATCATCAGGAAATGCAACAACCTCCATGTCACATCTACTGCTTTGACTGTTCCTTCTTTCCTCCCTCCTTCCTTCTTCCCTCCTTTCCTTCCCTCCTTTCCTTTCCTTCCTTCCTTCCTTACCTCCTTACCTCCTTCCTTCTTCCCTCCTTTCCTTCTTCCCTCCTCCCTTCCTTCCTCCCTCCCTCCTTCCTTCCTCCCTTCCATCCTTCCTTCCTCCCTCCCTTCCATCCTTCCTTCTTCCTCCCTCCCTCCCTCCTTCTCTTCCTTCCTTCCTTCCTCCCTCCCTCCCTTTCTTCCTCCCTCTTTTCCTTCCTTCTTCCTCCCTCCCTCCCTTCCTTTCTCCCTCCTTTCCTTCCTTCTTCCTCCCTTCCTTCCTTGACTTGAGGACAACAGGAGGGTTAATAATGTTATAATATGCTGTTTAAGGTACTTTACTGACAAATTGTTGAGTTTTAAAACTTAACTGTCTTTTCTTCTCTGACCATTTTTCATCATAGGAATATTTTACTGGAACTAATATACCTCAGTCTTAACTCCTTCATGCATTATTACTGTTTGTAATGTTGGAGTGATCTCATTATTAGAGCCCAAAAATGAAATGAGAGAGGGAAACGACTTGAGGATTGGTCTCTTCCTCGCATGACTTCATGTATTTATATTTGTTTCTTGGTTCATGTGACACAAACAACACTGATTAGAAATGAGTGGAGTGAAAGAATCTCATCCCATTTTTCAAAATTACGCCTGGACCAAGCAGGCCGCTGAATATCCTCTGAGATATTATTGTTCCACGCAATTAAATTAAAGGGACAGACGACAGATTGATATGTTTGTTTATTTGTTTCTTTCTGCCCTCATCTGTTTAACTTGACATCTTAGTTGCCCCCTAACTAGAAAGTAATTAAAACTTGGTAGAATGATCCATCTCAAGCATATGTGCAGATGTTGTACTAGCTGATGATTGCAAAAGAGAGGTTTGTCAGTTTGTTAGTTTGTTTGTACAATCGGTTGGATTATCTAAATACCAGCTCAAAGTTTGGCTACAAATGGCGCTTTTCCACTGCACAGTTCCAGCACGACTCGACTCGACTCGCCTCAGCTCGCTTCGCCTCGACTCAGTTCCAGGAACGACCTTTTCCATTACAAAGAAGTACCTACTCAACGTGGGCGGGGTCGTCATAGCAACAGCTCAGCGAAACTGCCGTGACTTCGTTTTATACGCGACACAAACACATAAACAATGGAGGACATGGAGGCGATGGTGTACTTGCTGCTGTATGTGGCTTTCTGTCACACACAAAGCAACAACATCGAGCCGTATGACTGTAACGCTGTCTCCGGTATTTAAAAATGCCGGGTTTGATTCTTGTGTGGGACGGCTCATGACTCTTCCAGCGACAACTCTTCTGACCAATCAGCGGCCGGCAGTCTGTTGACGTCACATTTAGTATCGGCTCGGCTCGCTTGGAACCTCAGCAGAGCAGGTACTAAAAAAGTAGCAGGTACCAGGTACTATCCCTAGTGGAAACACAAGAAAATCCTGAGTCGAGTCGAGTCGTGCTGGAACTGTGTAGGTGGAAAAGCACCAAATGTGTAGAAACATGCTGACAATGTTTTACTACTGCAGCGTGATTAAAGATCTGCACTACAGGACTGTTAACCTGTAAAACTGCTGCAGCATACCTCACTAGATAACTGGTGTGTGTTTTTTTGTGTGTGTGTGTGTGTGTGTGTGTTTTTTTTTGTGTGTGTCGGATGTTTCACAGAACACGAGAAGCACAGACTCTGTAAGACTGCTGACTACATGAACCTGCACTTCAAGGTCAAGTGGCTTTACAACGAATATGTTAAGGACCTGCCAGCCTTCACAGACGCTGTGCCTGAGTACCCAGCGTAAGACACACACGCGCACACACACACACACACACACACACACACTTTCACTCATTATCACGCTCTTTCCTCGTGTCCTCCAGACGTTTCCACTGAGTATTTTTAAACACACACTGATTATACATCATACAGACATTTACACACTCTAAGCATTACTCACTGGTGTAGACACGAGGAACATGAATGACAGTAATGATAATAATAGTAATTATACATTTTTAAATATGCAACATCTTCAAAACTATGTTATGAGTTGTGTTACATGGGGGAATCATTTCTTTTTTTGAAAATACATAATTTCTTCTACACATTACATCTTGTACAATGTCTTCAAGATACATAATGCAGTACACGAACTCAGAAGATACAAACCATAACCAGACATAATCTCATTTATAGTCATCCATACAGAAAAATTAACATCTTTTTTCCAGTTCTCTCTCCTTCTTACACAGTTCCTTTCCTCTTAATGGGAAGACATTGAAAAACTTATAATCATATGACTAAATGAACAATATAAAGTCCAATGAGTTTATAGGATACAATATCATTACTCAATAAAGTTTGATCTGAGCGGTGATACAAATTCTGCCCAGTTTTTCCAGAAATTCTTAAAGTTTACTAGTTTCTAATCTGACCGAAAAAGTCAAAGGGGAATCATTTCTAAACTACAGACTAGACTAGAATTAGTTACAAGTAAACCATTTTAAAATTAGAAGAAAAAAAAACATATTTATATGAATAAAAACAATAATCTCAACAATGAAATGTTTACTTTCTTTATCAAAGAAACACTAATCAAAAAAGTTACATAATAAGTTTGCTCATGTTTTTCATACATAACTCACCAACCTGACAAAAGGCTCAGCTGATTCTTTGGAAACGCTGTAAGATGATTTCTTTCTGTCTCTTGTTAATCTGCCAGGTGGTTCCTCCAGTTCGTTCTTGCCTGGCTGGTCGAGAACGAGGAGGTGTCGATGGAGTTCATGCACGGAGCGCTGGAGAGAGACAAGAGAGAAGGGGTGAGTGTAAGAGCCGAGGATGAGGATGAGGATGAAGAGAGAAGTCTTCATCTCGGCATGCATCTATCTCACA
Organism: Scomber japonicus; assembly: GCF_027409825.1. Classification (NCBI taxonomy): domain Eukaryota; kingdom Metazoa; phylum Chordata; class Actinopteri; order Scombriformes; family Scombridae; genus Scomber; species Scomber japonicus. Next base: position 8,727,911 of record NC_070586.1, read on the forward strand.
TCACTAAAGGCTTAGTTATGTTTGTAGTAATCCTGGGTTTTGTCAATCTTTGTTAATTTTATTTTTAAAAATATCTTATTTCCACGGCAACGCAATTCTAAGTGCTTCACCTAAAACATGAAATACATAAAGACAGGATATAAAAGCAACACATGGCAAAATAAGAAGACATTTAAATATGATTAAAAGTGTTGAATTGTAAATAAAATTGAGCTAAACTTGAATAAGATGGATAAAAACAGGAGAAGTTTCAGTGTAGTGTAAGATATCAAACCTAAAATTTGAATTCAATAAAAAACCAAGAAGTTGTGAGGCGTGATATTAAATGAACTGAGAGTTGCAGACGACCTGCAGTCTTCTGGGAGTTTGTTCCAGATATGTGGAGCATAAAAACTGAACACTGTTTCTCCGTGTTCAGTTTTGACTCTGAGCTCAGAAAGCAAACCCTGTGAAGAGTCTGCATGGTTCATAATGAAGCAGCCCTAAAACTTTCAATGCTTTATAGAAGAACAGCAGTATGTTAAAGTTTATTCTTTAACCCTCCTGTCGTCATCCCGGGTCAAATTGACCCCATCTCTCCTTTGACTGTTCCTTCCTTCCTTCCTTCCTTCCTTCCTTCCTCTTTCTTTAATTTTTCCTTTGTTTTTTTCCTTCCTTCCATCCTTCCTTGCTTCTTTCCTTCCTCCCTCCCTATTCCTTTCCTTCCTTCCTTCCTTCCTTCTTTCCTTCCTTCCTTCCTCCCTCCCTCCTTACTCCTTTCCATCTTCCTTCCTTCCTTCCTTCCTTCCTTCCTTCCTTCCTTCCTTAACAGACAAGAATCCAGTGTAAACATCTGAGAACTCGAGTGATATGATCCAATTTCTTGGTCTTAACGAGGACTTAGGAATCAGCTGTTTGATAGAACAAATAAGACAAAAATCTAAATGAAAATCTAAAACAACCTGTAGTTTCACAATTTGTTTCATGTCTAAACAGTGAAATGGAGCAGCTCTGACACTGACCTTGTTTTTTGCAGCGAGCAGTTTTTTGCTGTTACTTGGCAACACATCATAACTGTCAATCACTTGTGTGCCTGAACTCTACATGAAACTAACATCTCCCATAGTAGTCAGGGCATATTCATACTTACCTGTCAACTTTACAAACTTTACAAAAACTCTAAATCCTCCACAAATGTTTATTCAGGTGAAATCTGTGTCTTTTCAAAAAAATTGGTATATTTTGATGGAAATAAACTGTAGAGAAGACTCAAGACAGTGCAGAGAGTCAGCACAAGATGAGATAATTTGTTATATTGTTGGGAAGCTGACGAGGGATCAACTGTTATTTCATTACAGTTATTGAGCAAAACTGTGTTATTAAATTACAGTAATTTGAAAATGTTGATGATTATAATAAAAGGAGGTTACATCTGAAGTCAGACCTTTAAGATTTTACTCAGGAGGGTTTTTTCCTCATTGTTTAATATTCAACATGTGACTGAATACATATATTACTGTTTTTAATTTTTTGAAATCAACATTTTTTTATATTTAGTAAATAAATCATGACATTGGCTTAAATGGTGTCAAGGTACCAATTAAGCTTCATGTCAGACTTTTGACTTTTTTCATCAAATATCTTTATTTTATATTCCTAAATCTACATGAACTAATGAATACATTTTACAATGAGAGATAAATGTTGCTTTATAAGAAATGATCTCCCTTATAAATCATGTCAGTATCCATGACACACAGCTGAGTTTAGATTTTGGTGCTTAATGGGAACACTGAGGAAGGAAGGAAAATAGGAAGGGAAGTAGGAAGGAAGGAAGGAAGGACAGATGGAAGGAAGGAAAGTAGGAAGGACAGAAGGAAGGACAGAAGGAAGGAAAGAAGGAAGGACAGAAGGAAGGAAGGAAAGTAGGAAGGACAGAAGGAAGGACAGAAGGAAGGAAGGACAGAGGGAAGGACAGAAGGAAGGAAGGAAGGAAGGAAAGAAGGAAGGAAATCATGTCAGTATCCGTGGAAAACACCTGAACATAGATTTTGGTGACCTAATCGATACACTAATCAAAAAGTAATCAAATGTAATAAATTACATTACTTTAATTAAGTAATTGAAATAGTTACATTACTTATTACAGTTTAAATAGAGTAACTAGTAATCTGTAACTTATTACATCTCCATAGTAACCGTCCCAAACCTGCACATACAGTAAGGAACCTCTGTGCTCATTACATCCTCTTAATAAAGCTGTGTGTGTGTGTTCATGTATATCAGAGGCTCTAAACTGCACGGGGAGGTAACTGTTTGACTTCCTATTAAATGATTTTAAGGGCATAACTCTCTTCACCAATCTGGCCAATCATCTCTTTTATTTTAAGGAAGGATAAGAAGTCTTTCCTCTGGACAAAAAAAACTTGCCACGCCAGACACCAGACACCAGAATTAAATCAAGGAAAACAGGAACAATTTGCAGTGTTCTCAATTAGTGAAGATGAAGACATTATGTTTTTGTGATCTAAGCTAATATGCCGGGTGTATTACCACACAAATCTTACATAAATTGGTTAACTTCATATTCGTCTCATTTCCATTCGTGAGCACTCAAGAACTGGGACTTGGGTCATAGCGCTCTCAACGAGGAGGAAATTGGAGAGCGGATATGAGAAGTAATGGAAAGTGACTCATATCCTAAAAATATAGTTAATACATATGAAAGACTCTATTACCAATAAACACTACTGAAAAATGTAAGAAGGCAATTCTTTAACCTTCGTGTCGTCCTCTCGGGTCAAATTGACCGTCGGTTTTGACTGTTCCTCCCTTCCTTCCTTCTTTCCTTCTTTCCTTTCCTTTCCTTTCCTTTCCTTTCCTTTCCTTTCCTCCCTTCCTTCCTCCTTCCTTCCTTCCTTCCTTCTTTCCTTCTTTCCTTCTTTCCTTCCTTCATCCTTTCCTTCCTCCTTTCCTTCCTTCTTCCTCCCTTCCATTCTTCCTTCCCCCTTTCCTTCCTTCTTCCTCCCTTCCTTCCTTCCTTGACTCGAGGACAACAGGAGGGTTAAGAGTTTTACAGCCATCGTAGGTTCTCCGAAATGCTTTGAAGGGGAGCGGGTGGGGTATTCAATGGCTGCAATCTGCAACCCCACCACTAGATGTCAGTAAATCCTACACACTGCACCGTTAGATTAGATTAGATTAGATAAAATTAGATTAGAGAAATGTTATTAATGCTCTAGAGGGGAAATTCATTTGCCACCAATACAACAATACAGACAATATAATTGAATAGATAAATAAATAAACATTAGAAACATTTATCTACAGCATTGGATCAGAGCAACAGCTAAAAGCGTTTGTTAAAAAATCTCAAAAGGACCTTCTAAAACTTTCAGTACAACTCTGAGGCACCACAAGTCGCTCACTGAGAGTAAAAGTAACAGCTAGAACTGTCCGAAGATCTAAAAAATCAAATTTTTGGTAGGTCTCAGAAAATAAATTAGTTAATTACTAATTAATAAACTTTAACTCTGCGGTTCTTTATATGCCAATAAATGAAAAACAGGTCATATATATATAGGCCGATGGTAAAAAATCATCCCTTATTCATCCAAGTGAAAAGAAAACTCTAAATAAACTAATAAAAAATGGGGATTGGATTTATTTGCTAGTAGGCGTCTATCTTACTGCATAAACTTGTAATAGTTTGGAACAGCTCTTCAGCGTGATCAAAGGCAAAGTCAGTTACTGTCAGTGGGTTTGTTTCAGTGTTTTGAGTTTTGTGGGTGTTTCTAAAATAACACTTCATATTTTTACTGCACGTTGGATAAATAATTGGTTGGTGTTAATATGTGGCAGATGTAGAGCTGCTCTGTTTTAAAAGTAGCATATGTGCACACTGATTTTGAGTATTTTTTAAAGTGTGAACTAAACTGAAAAAAAAAAACAATAAAAAATTACTCTAAAAAATCCTCTTTAATTATCGGACATCAATTCTTAAGATATATTATATCCCATAAAGAGTACAGGGAGGATGAATGTGTTAATGATCCCTTTCTTTATTTTACTCCCCATACACATTCTCTCCTTTTATCTCTTAAATATCCTGATGTTTTATCTTATTATTATTATGAGGAGTCCATTAGAGATTGCTTTTATTGAAGAACTGTTAAGTGCTCATCAGCCTCCTTTACCTTTTAACCCTCCTGTTGTCCTCGAGTCAAGGATGGAAGGAAGGGAGGAAGAAGGAAGGAAAGGGGGAATGAAGGAAGGAAGGATGGAAGGGAGGAAGTAAGAAGGAAGTATGGATGGAAGGGAGGAAGAAAGAAGGAAAGGAGGAAGGAAGGAAAGAAAGAAGGAAGGAAGGGAGGAAGGAGGAAGGAAAGGGGGAAGGAAGAATGGAAGGTAGGAAGAAAGAAGGAAAGGAGGAAGGGAGGAAGAAGGAAGGAAAGGGGGAAGGAAGAATGCAAGGGAGGAAGAAAGAAGGAAAGGAGGAAGGAAGATGGAAGGAAGGAAGGAGGAAGGAAGGGAGGAAGGGAGGAAGGAAGATGGAAGGAAAGGAGGAAGGAACGAATGAAGGAAAGGAGGGAGGAAGGAAGGGAGGAAAGAAAAGAAGGAAGGAAGGAAGGAGGGAAGGAAGGAAGGAACAGACAGGGTCAATTTGACCCGGGAGGACGACACAAGGGTTAAAGAAGGCTTTTTTTTCACATGGGAAATATGTGTTATGGTTCTTTTATCTACCACAAACTACCTCACCGACCCCTGGGCAGGATATATATTAGCATATAATTACAGTAAAGAGGAACATATGATAAATGCAGCAGCGCAATAAGCCTTCTATTCCCAGAACAGCAACATTTCAAGTAGATGATAATAATGATGATGGTGGTCAGAGTACCCTGAAATCTGCAGTAATGGTGGAGTAATGGAGTAATGGAGTAATGGAGTAATTACACACAGAGCGAAGTTACAGTGGCAAGCAAGAGAAATAAGAAAGGTTATATGAGTTATTATTTGATTTCAGGAATGTGTAGAAAGAAAAGCTGTACTGTATGACTCAGTAAGTAGGTTTTCTAAGAAAGCAGAGTGAAGGCAAACAAAGCGTTTCTAAGTTCATCTTTTCAAAATTGCCCACCAGTAGTTTGGCTCTTAGAAAACCTTTTTACACTTTGCAATTTATTGTCTCCTCCTTGTCTTCTCCTCTCCTCTCTGCAGTTCCAGCAGACGTCGGAGCATGCCCTGTTCTCCAGCTCGGTGGTGGACATCTTCACCCAGCTTAACCAGAGTTTTGAGATTATTAAGAAACTGGACTGTCCCGATCCCGCTGTGGTGGCCCACTATAACCGCCGCTTCGCCAAGGTGAGATATGTAACACAGAGCATTGTTTGGTTTTTTGCTCTATTGATCCTTCACATATATCTGTCGGGGATCTGTGTGCTGTGTTTTTCACTCAGTTGTCGGTATATATATATATTACTCCTTTCTTTTCCTCAATATGAGACAACTACAATACATACAACAGTACAATAGATACAACAATACAGTATAGAGACAGTAAGAGACACAAGCAGACATCTTCATGTATCTCAACAAATAGAAAATCAATCAATCAATCAGTCAATTGTGCTCATGAGTGCTTTTGTAGTAAGACTGACAAGGACACTCTATTATCTAGCCATGCAGGCAGTTGTTGTTTTTCTTGCTCTAAGTCTGAGATCAGTGATGAGCAGACACTAATACGATGACTTTTTCAGTAATACGATGACATTCTGCGATTGCATTACATTTGCTAATCTTTACTTTGAAAATTTGGGGGTTGACTTGTGTGCCGTCTTGCAGGTAGTTTCATTGAAGGGTTGATATTAGTCTGGTCTCAGTGGACAGACTGGTCCTGTATGTATGAGCTTGGTTTTTGGGGCTTGAGGTGTGCGGATGCTGTTAGTTGCCAACAAAAGGGGAGAAATTAGACTCCAGGTAACTTCAAAGTATATCTTTTTAGCTAACTGGTAAAACCACATAGAAGAATCAGCTCGTTTAATTCGGAGAACAAAGCAGCTTCCACTGAGAGGTTGCGCTCTACAGTCACTGATGCTAATAATAATCAAGCTGTTGGTGATCGGTAAATACCTCTACACTTTAGGCTGGCTGCTTGTTAAACTACAACATGCCATTTTCTTCATCTAGATGTCTTCTAAACACAGAAGATGTAATATGTGGATGTGGAGGCTGATGGCAATAAAATAAATAGCTAATCACTTTTGCTTTTAAGTAATTAGTAAGGTAATATAATTATGTTTTAATGTGTGATATTTAATGTGTAAGTTATTAAATGTTTCAAATAACTTGCCCAACACTGATGCGTGAGATATCGTCTCTGAGATTCCTGCCCTCATCCTAATACAGTAGAGATATACCAGTATTTGTGATGCTCACCGCAGTGGAAACTCACATGTGCAAAATTCAGAAACAATGTCCCTACTTCGCCTAAATAATGCACAGAATATACAGCCAACAGGTTTTTGGCTGTAACGCTGACTCAAGCCTTAGAAATTTGAAAATCTGTGACTGACTGACGAAGGATTTCCGTCCTCAGACATCCTGCATCATCAATACTGATAAAAACTTTCAGCTTCTCTAAACTAAAATTGTTTAAAGACAGTTAGAGCTTGCAGTTTCATAAGGTGCAGTCATAATTTGTCGGTGTGAGCTGATTCAACAAGCACAAACTCACTTCATGTCTACCCGCATATAAAACACAATGTTTTCCATCGATGAATATACCCATAAAGGTATGGAGTAAATATGTGTTTGCTTAAAAAGAAAAGAGAGACTCCTCATGACTCCTCTTCATCACTGAGGCGAGGTGTTTTTTTTACCTAAAGTCCCTCCTGTTGCAGATTAAATTATGATTCATCTCAAGAGATTCACTTACACAACTCTTTGTTTGAGTCAGAGCATCATGTCTCTCTCTCTAGTGTAGTATTCAATTCATAGTGTACTCTTCAGTTCATAGTGTACTCTTCAGTTTATAGAGTACTATTCAGTTTATAGAGTACTATTCAGTTTATAGTACACTGTGTACTTTATGCTCTACATGTTTTGTAGAGTATTGTAATCGAAACCTTTGATATCATATTCACTTTTTTTTTCTTCAAATTTAATTTAAGGCATTTGCTTTTAGGCAGAGCCACTAAATCTAACAACCCTGCAGAGGAATTGTGTGTGTGTGTGTGTGTGTGTGTGTGTGTGTGTGTGTGTGTGTGTGTGTGTGTGTGTGTGTGTGTGTGTGTGTGTGTGTGTGTGTGTGTGTGTGTGTGTGTGTGTGTGTGTGTGTGTGTGTGTCTGTCTCTGTGTGTGTGTGTGTGTGTCTGTCTCTGTGTGTGTGTGTGTGTAAATAAAGAATGGCTAATGTAAGTCATTACTCTGAGCTGTTCATCTCTCTTTCCCCAGCCCTTGACTCCCTTTTCATTTTCTGCCACTCCACTCATGATGTTAATCTCTCTCTCTGCCGTTTCATCTCCTCCCTGTGTCAGCCGTAGTTTGTTTTTCATCTACTTGTCCACCATCTTGCTATCTCTATGGATTTTCCATCTTTCTTTTGTTTCTATCCGCCTTTATTACTCCTCTTTCCCTTTTCTCTTTTGTGCCTTTTTTTTCTCGCCCTCACAGTCGTTATTCTTTGCCTCGCTTAATCTTCTCCTCCTCTTCTGCCTCCGGGCCGGCATAGTTATAATTCATTTTGGAAAACTGTGGGATGACAGTGAAAGAGAGCAAGATAAAGGGAGAGACAGAGAGTTGTACAGCGGGAGGAAACTGTATAAAGTAATGCAAACAGTTATCAGCCCACATGTTTAATGCATGAATGTAAGACATCCATCTGGCTGACTCAGCGGAAAGTGGGGAAATCTCTTAAGAGAGCTTGGGACGTTGTTAGGTAACAGAGTTTTACAGGCGCAGTTTTTGTAGTTTACTGACCCCCCACTTACCATCACAACTGATAAATTAAAGGCATACTATACACACATCATTCAAAGTTGCTCCTTTCTTCCTGGCAAGCAAAAGAGAGAGAGAAAGCAGTTGTGGTCAAGCTTGCGAGAGAGTAAATGAGGAGAGGGAGCGGCGCTGTTGAGAAAAACACATTTACAACATATAGTATTTAGTCTACTGATAAAAACAGTGCTTAGACACAACTCAGGGCTTTTGTCTACTATCCAACATGGTTCACCATATCCAACCTCTGACTACAGTTACCTCTAATCTATTCAGAGAGACAGGAAAACACATATCTGACCTCAGTTGCTATAGCAACACTATGAGGGTGCCACCTTTTTTCCCTAAAAGGAGCAAACTTACCGCCTACTACTATCTCAAGGGGAGACAGTGGCTTCAACTCAAGATTTGGTTTGGCCTCACGATGACCGCAAAGCCTAGATTGACCCAGTACATGCAGTACATACATCATTGACGTAAATTATTGAAACAGACACCTCAGACATATGATGTGTGACTTGTTGTGACATACTTAATTCTACACACTGGACTTTCAAATGTTCAATAAACCAATAAGTCAATCAATCCAAAACCTTAAAATTGACAGTCAGTTTAATACATTTGCTGAATCCAATGCTCGACTAACAGATGCAGGAAACACTGGTTCGCCATTATGTACATTTTATAAGTAGTGAAGTGGAAGTTGAGGTGAGTAAATGAGTGAATGATTTTTAGATACCGTGGTGTGTCTTTTCTGTATTTTCAAGGAAACAAATAGTTCCCAGGAAGTGATGAGTTTTCTTCTTCTGGCAACAAAAACGGTGCTGTGTTTAGAATAGATAGAAACAGAATTGGCTTGTTTTTGCTTGTTTTTGCTTATCGTCATCATGGCTGAAGACAGTGCTTACAGAAAACTGTTTATCAAGACAGATCCAAGGAAAACGAGGTCCCTTTAGTGCCGCCTACAGTCTTTGATTGGCAGAGCTGTTTGTTGCAAAAACATCAAGAAGCACCAAGGAATTGTTATCAAGGAACACATAATGCTCGGTGCTTTCTGTAATCTGGCAGGATAACATGGGAACCATCCAGACGCTCTGCTACCCCCCCTCCCCCCAAAAAAAATAATCTATTTCAGTCCTTGTAACGTAATATACTGGACTTACATGCTGTCTTTTGCCTTCTATCTTTAAATTTGGCATGATTTTCTCTGCTGGATTTCTAAGCAGATAAAAATCCTGGTCATCAGAAATCAATGTCCATCTCCTTAATCTGTATTTTAGGGTAATTAGCTTGGATTAGCAATATATAGTCTCAGAGTTTGTTATCAAAGTGTCGAGTCCTGATCTCATAAAACAACTTATCAGTGAAAATAAATATGACAGTCTTACGCATGGCCACACAGCTTGCATATTAATTATTTTAATGGTCAGATTTCAGACTGAACTTGAAGGGGCCATATTAGGCTTTTTATGATTTTCTCACCATTATGTACTATTAAGATGCTGGATCTTCACATTAAATACAGTCAAAGTCCTAAAACATGAGGTGAACATATGTAAAAATGTTTCAGCCTGGTTTGAATGATTAATTTGCTGCTGTGGTTTCTTTAACATTCCCGACGAGGTCATTGTCTATTCAGTAATCTTTGTGGCTGAAGTTATTAGCGTTGTCTGCTCACATATTTCAGATTGGATATGAGCTCGAACATGTACCGATGTATTTGAGAAGTTTCCATTTTGGGCCAATCAGAATAGAGTGGGCTCATTGGGAGGGGCCTGAAAGAGACAGGTGCTTAAAGCCACAGAGCCCTACGCTTGACGTGCTCCTCCAAAAAAATTTAACTACGCATCGAGGCAACACAGACCACAAGGGCTGTGATGGTTACGCACTACATCTTCTTCACACTTCTTCACGACAGACCTTCAGACCCTTCAGGAACCTCAAACTCCCAAGCATTTTGGGGGTGAATTTGCACAGCGTCATTCAACCCGACGCAGAACTTTGAAAGGTTCACAACAGTGTACCTCTGGCGTCGAGTTGATGTAGCACTATTAACCTGGCTTAAAACAGAGGCTGAACTGAGGGTCTGCATAAAGGGCCAATATAAGATAAATGAGGAGGTTTTGAAGTGTAAATCATGCAAAAAATATTCTACTAGAACCCAGAATAAAATGGTGGGCCTGTATATTTTTCTGTCTCCTGTAAGACTTGCTTTGGTTTTACTTGTTTTGAGCGATGTTGGACTTTACTCGAACTTTCCACAAAGCAGCTCTGGTTGCATCCTCACTTCTATTTTCATTTTCAAAAGTTTCACCTGTGTTCAAACAGACTGTGTTGTTGAACAAAAGAAACTCAGGGAGTAAATAATGTACCAATGTTCAGCTTCATGTCTCCAGAGGCTCCCAGAGCAAACTTGTCTAAAGTGTGTGTTATCTTCTTTCCACAGACGATCACCAAAGTGCTGCTGCAGTATTGTACCCTGCTGTCCAAGAGCTTTCCCTCCTACTGTGAAAAGGAGAAGATAGTGAGTACTGCTGTGTCGCCACTCTGATACCAAACCGTCTCACTCTGAGCTCATTGCTGATTTGGAAGGAGACCAAACGCTCTGAAAGCTAGTGCACTCTCTGAAGAGTGGATTAATATTTCAGATGCTGTTTTCCACTCCTGTACCTCTCTGTCTTCACTCTGTTTTGTTTTGGCTTTGTTTGTTTAGTTTTTTCATCCTACTGTCATTGCCTGTTTTCTTTTGTTTTTCTTTGTGTCATGCGTGTCTTTCATTCATTTGCTCTTTTATTTTACGTTAATTTGACTGTCTTGACTTCTTCTGTACTTGACGTTTGATTTTCTTTCTATCTCCCTCATTTTGTCTTCTCTTGTCGTCTTACACATGTTGTCTCCTTATCTGTCTTCCTCCAGCCCTGTGTGCTGATGAACAACATCCAGCAGATGAGAGTCCTGCTCGAGAAGATGTTTGAGTCTATGGGAGCAAAACAGGTGAGCTTAAACAGATGTTAACACAAACACACACACACACATACACACACACACACATACACACACACACACACACACACACATATGCATACACTTGACACGTGTCCTGCACCACTGATTTTTAATCTTCTACCACAGAGGCCTGAGAGTTAGAAGATTTTAATCTCATCTGATGTCACTGCCAGGTTCCTACCTCTGTGGTTCAGATGAAAAGGCTGAAATTAAAAAATGTTGCTTTTTGGGTCTGCATAGTGCGTAACTGAAAACTCATTCACAAAGTGTTTTAATTTGTCTTCACAACCAAATTTGTGGAAGAATGTGATGTGAAAGAAATGCCCAGATATAGCTCACAGCAAGGTGTGGACTATTGACCTAGTGTCACACAATTATGTGGTCTATTTTACCTAAGTTCAGGACTATATCATCGATCCTTAACAAAATCTCAAGGGAGCAGTGTGTGGGATTTAGTGCCATCTAGTGGTGAGGTTGCACATTGCAACAAACTGAATACCCCTCGCTATCCCCTTCAAAGCGTGTAGATGGCTTCAAAATTCACAGAAAAATGTTAAATGCCCTCTTTAGAGCTGGTGTTTAGTTTGTCCATTATAGGCTACTGTAGAAACATGGTGGTGCAACATGGTGGGCTAAGTGGAAGAAAACCTGCTGTAGATAGAAAGGGCCCATTGTAAAATAACAAAAACACAATTATTCTTATTTTCATAGAGATTACACACTAATTAACATAGTTATTAATACCTTTTAAATGCTGTATTTTATAATATGTTAGAGTCAATAAACCCAAAACTTAAAATTCACAGCTGTTTCAATCATTTTGCTGAAACACTGGTGCACCTGATTTATACTGCACCACACACCTCAGTCAAATGATGTGTGACTTGTTTTGTACAGTTTGTGTGAAAGTTGAGATTTCACCGTCTAAACTGCCAGCTCACTGTCAGATTTGGTGCATAGAGTGAAAAGTAACCGACTGAAAGACTTTGGACGCTGTCGTGTATCTTTTCTATCTTTTCAAGGAAACCAAGAGTTCACAGCAGTGACGAGTTTTATTCTCCTGGCAACAAGATGCTTTGTTTAGAAGAGATAGAGAAAGGAGTCGTTATGACTCATATGACTCAGACAAACTCAAATCAAATGGAGAGGTTTGAAAATGTCAATCATCACTGTGTTCGAGTTGCATTGTAACGGTGTATATTGATGTCATGTGTGCCTCTCTGAATTGACCTAAGTCTTATTAAGGCGCTAGTATACTCCATCAGAAGTAGACAACACCTTCCTGATGTTGGATTGGAAAGCTACGGGGGTATTTTTGTAACTTTCCGAAACGCAACATCTGACATTTCACACGTACGTCACACAGTGATTGACCAGGCATGCAGCTGGAGAAAGTAAGCAGAGTTATGTCTCTCTCAAGCTTCTTTTTTCTAAATTTATCAACGCACCAATTTTTGTCACAAACAAATGCAAAGCTATGAATTACTTTCAGACGAGACGAGACTGTCTGAAAATATGCATCACCATCCCCATATTTACAGTACATGATTATCACGTCTCGCCTTTCTCCCTAATGGCTTTTTTCTTTTTCTTCATCTTTGAGTGTGAAGCTATAAATGCTTTCGATTTCAAACGTGATTGGATAACACAATGTACAAACTGCTGTATATTTTCTAGGCATAACTGAGCCTTCACACTCATGGCGATAGTCTGAAGAAAGTCTACCACAGTTGTTTGTTACAAAAGGGCAACTTGACTAGAGTTAGAAAACTAATTAGAGATAAACTCAGACAGCCGAAAAATAGCAACACATTTGTTTCAAACAAAGCTTTGGCAGTACTTAACACTGATAGGGGGAAATTGTATTCCACGGTGTATTTTCTTACATCATTGTTTTAGTAGATGTTTGGGTATTGACTCTCAACTTATCCTCCAAATGGAAGCAAACAGTTCTGAAAAATGGTGTAAAGTCAGACTTAAAACATGTCAGAAAAATCTAAAAAATGCTGCAAACCGATGAAAACTGTTTTCCAACCTTTCACATACCAGAGGTGCCTTTCTCAGAAGTGGCTGTTTTCAAAAGAACTCAATAGCTGCTCCTGGATTTCAAAGGCTCTTGTCTTCTTGTGTATTTCTATTTGATTTTTTTATGATGTATGTAAAATCAGACCTTGCACACAGTTGGTATTTCTTGAGATAAGAACAAAAAAAGTTAGAAAAGCTGTATAACCAAAGCATTACCTGCAGGAAAACAAAAGATGAGTCCTGCATACAAAGCTTCCCTGTGTGCCCTTTTTCTCTGTTCTTGGTCTTGATATGTCAAATTACACAGATGTAGAATATTTAGGCCACCTCACTGTCCTCCAGGTGTGACCTAATTATTATAATGGATTCATTTCACCTGTCGCTACCAGGAGATGCAGTAGAGGTCAATTTTATATGCATGCAGGAATTGATTTTGATATATATTCTGCACGTTTTGAATCATCTGTAGTCGGTGTTGACGTGTTTCAAATCATAAAATAAAATTTAGAATCGTGGTTTTGTAGAGATATAACCATTCAATGTTAAATATCTCTAAATTGATCAGTCTTATTTGAATGAAAGTAAACTAGCTGATTATATTTTTTGCACTATTAATATCATAGACATAAAAAAAAAATAGCTGATCTTTTTTAAGCTGACAGATGAAGGTGCAAAAAGATGCAACAGGTGTTGCAAGAGTGAAAAGTGAATGTGTGCACATGTGCGTGCAAAGGCGTCAAATTATTTTTAAGTAGCATGTGAGACTGAGAGTGTGTGTGTGTGTATCTTTCTTCTCTACAGATAACTGCTGAGGAGGAGAGGGTAGGTCTGGGTTTCTTTTTTTTTGCCCTCGCTCCTCTCTCTCCTATTGCTGGACCCCTCCTCCAACACGAACATCCAAATTAAGCATCCCCCTCATTAAAGCAAATAAAATCCAGCCTGAACCTCTAGCCAACTGTAAAAACCTCATTTTACCCAGTAGTGTGTGTGTGTGTATGTGTCTCTATTTTTAGGTTGATCCCAATTTACTCTTATGCAAGATTAACAAGATAAAAACCCTTCCTCTTCCTCCTTCTTCCCCTTCCAATTTCCTATTAATGAAACGTAGTCATTTTCCTTTCCACCTGATATAATTTGTTAAAAAACTACTGTGCTCTTACGATGCTGCTTCTTTCCGAAAGCTTGAGAACGAGGAGGAACCTGAGGAGGGTGATGAGGAGGTGGGTCAGCTTATCCATCTGTCAATATCTCAAACTTCAACATTCGGTTGAGAAATAAATGACTTTTCCAGGGTTTTAAACTGGCAAACATTGAAAGTTCAGCTTTGATGTTCTAATATGGACTCCCTATTAAAATCCAGCTCTCAAATAAAATACTTGTCATATTTAGTTTGAGTCAGTTTGACATTTTGGCTTTCAAATTCCCTCTGACTTGACACGTAATGCACTTAATCACATAATAAATCATGGCTGACCTCCATTTAGGCTCACTGCCATCATTAATGTTATTAGTTATATCTGTGCCAAGATGTCCCTTAATTGTAAGTACTGTATAGGCATTGTCAAACCTGCATGGTTTAGTGTTCATTTCCCCCCATTGGTGCAATTAATTTGGGCTCATTGGAAAACAGCAATCATACCCCAAAACAACTGCGCCTACACCCTTGGAGGAAGTGGTCTTGGTCCCACCACAAACTCATTTTAGAGCAGTTATTTGTGATGGAAACATGATACGAGCTCAAGTACAAGTGCAAGTTTGAGCTAACCGGCCTGGTGGACTTTGCATATTGTGATCCAGATGAGCTAAATAATCAGTTGTTAGGAAAATTATGTTGCCCTCTTCATATTTGGGGGATGCAGCCTTGAATAGGAGCTTCTTTAGGACCTTCCTCCTGTGTTAATGCTATCTCTCCTGCTCCAGACAATGGCCAATGACGAAAGAGAACATGGCTTTTAGTGTTGCATTTTGGTTCACTCTGATTTCTCGTTAAAAAAACTAATTGAACTCACAGGAAAAAGCAACAAGTCTCTGTCTCTGACAGATTGTGAAAACGAATTTCCCTTTGGGACAATAAAGGTTATCTATTCTATTCTCATTCTCTGATTCAGGCTTTAGCAAAAAAAAACACACAGACGTACATAGGCAGGCATGCCCACATATACTTTTGGCTTTTTTGCAGCGTCGTCTTTTATTTATGTATTTATCTTTATTTAAGATTTATTTGGCAGGGACAGTACACATCAATCATCATTGTAGTTTATACCACAATGCAAATGTGACAGAGTTAAACAAGAGGCTTGTTTTCAAGGTAAAGTCTCCTCAGGTCACATAACAAAATGAATTTGTCGGCAGAGGTTGTTGATCTGACCTTATGTGCCTTATTTTTAGGGGTTTTATAACCAGAGTCAGCTACAATTACTGTCACTGAAAGTTATATTGGGCTTGTGGCGAGCAGAAATCCTTATAAGCAGTGTCACTGAAATAAGTTTCCCATTTAGTTAATTGTTTGGTTGGATGCCAACGTAATCCGAGTATGATGCTGACAAACCTACAGTATAAGCTTTGTCCTTACAAAACCTCAGCAAAGCAATACTTCTCTGCATGTTTGTTTGTTTTGTGTTTTTTTTTACTTTATATAATCACATTTTCTTTGTCCTACATTTGATGTTATTTGTTTTATTTTCATTTCTGTACCATCTCCAGCACGCTATGACAGACAATGAGGGGGAAGATGACATGGTGTGTATGCTGCCAGAAAAAATCTCATTACTTTTCAGCTAATTCACCTTGTCTCTGTTTTTCTAAATTATTTTCCTCAAATGTTTATTCTTTTTTTTTTTTTTTTTTGTGCTTCGGTTCTAATTATTTTTTGTCTTGTTTCATTTCACTTTCTTTTGTTACTGCTCTTTCCTTTTCAACTTCAGTCTGCCTGCTCAGACTCTGAAGGATCTGAGGTAAGAGGGGAATTTAAAAAGAAAACTTTCTAGAGGGCAAGTAACAAGTCATAGTCCTCAGATTTTGTACATCAGTATATCACAGCAATCTCAATATTTGTAACCAGAGTTTTTTTTATCATTGCTGGCGATTATATGTAGAGAAAAATGCATTTATACCTGTGAATCTCACCATATTTCTATCACAATTGTCCTCAACTGCCAAGGTTAAGGCAGCCTTAAAATTGGCAATGTCATGCCTTATCTTGTGCTTTAGGAAAGTTGTCATCAATATAAACTGCCCAAAACAGCAGAAAAAAACTTTATTTTTAATATATTTTTTCATTATTCCTGCTCTATTATCAAGCGAATGTTCCCCTATAGTACTGCCCATCTGCTGCCCCCTAAGCACAGCTGATAAATCCCACCCATAGACCTAAATAGACCCAAATCACCCATAAAGCCTCTGGTACCACATGCTAGCAAAGCTCTTAACACATTTACAGTCGTCTGCCAACACAGCCTCCCTCCTCTAGTGAGCGCTTAATAGTCTAGACAGTGGGTCGCCAGATAATTGAATTTGACAGCGTATGAAAATGTTGTATTTAGCCGCCACTAAATGGCTTCTTGGAATGGCTTTGTTTGTCACCTGACTGTCGGGGGGCCTGCAGCGTTTTCGGAGAAAGTCAATCAGATTTGGAGGGTGAAGAAGAAAGCTGCAAGATAATGAAAGGGTGATAGAGGATCAATTGGATGTTTAATGGTTGAAGTTACTCGAGCAGCTGTCGGATGTTGTAGTGAAGATACTCAAACTGTTATTAGGGAGCTAAGTGTTGGGTCTTTTTGAAAGGAGAGGATTTTATGTGTCTGTCACTACATATGTGTTCAAAACTGGTCTGAAAGCTACAGAAAAGTTGGTGTTTTGAATAGGACATGATTACTTTACAAACTGTTTTATACGTTCATTAAATTGACGATGCTGTTCGGCTTTTCTCGTCCTTTCCTGTCATTACCTTTTCGCCCTGCCCTGTTTTGTCCTGACTCCTCCCGTCCACTCTCAGGTTGACAACAAAGAGAAGGAGAGCAAGGTTGGGATAACATGTTAACGTGCTTTAACAGGCGTTTGTACAACTAGGACCTCGTGTTTGTGTTCATGTGTTGTGCTGTATTTGTGAATTATTCTTGACTGTACACGTTTGTGTTTGTGTCCCTTCTGCAATCTCACTACTTAGTAGAAAAGTAAATGTTGTGAATGTTATGAATTTAATGGCATTAAAAGGTTAGAAGACCTGCAGCCAGTCGTGCTCCAAGGATATTGTTTGAAAACTGTAAAGGCCCATTTATGCTCAACGTACGTACGAAAATGTATCCGTCCTTTTCAAACGATGTTACCGTCACTGCTCACATACTTCCATGTGTCCTTTACGTTGGCATGGATGTTAACCAATATATCCACCGGGGGGCAGCACAGAGTCAAACGTTTACAACAACAACAAATTCAAAAACAAACATGGCGACTGTGGAGGATATATTGATAATGTTCCTCTCTCGCATAAAAGACAAAAACGATATGTTTAAAGTTTCTAACCAACTCACACAACCTTTCCTCAAAAAGTTCCACCATTGTTATTTCTTCTTCGTGTCTCACTAGAGCTACGTATCGAGTAGTGACAGCAACACTGCCCCTCCATGGTTTCTGGTGGTACTGCTCCGTTTGGTCCGTATCCGTAAGCTTTATGGAAACGTGCAGAAATACGGACGAAATGAATGCAGAGTACGAACAGACGGCTCTGTCTGTATCTGGATCCGTATTTGACGTTGAGCATAAATGGGCCTTAAAAATGAGACAATGAAGGAAAAAGTTAAGATTTTGGTCAATTAAGCTTTGTGAAGTTTTGAAGTTGCCACTTCCAGCAAAGCTCATTAAGTCAATCTGAAGATAAGGTGTCAAAGGTTTGGGGTATGACACTTTAATTGAACAATTTCCTTTATGTTTTGGCTGAAGAGATGTATGAATTCAGCTGATTTATTCCAGAAACGTCACAGATGAAACGAGATGTTGCATTGGTCGCATTGTAAATGTGTCTTTCCATTATATTTCAATCAGGCAGCTGTTGAAGGGTGTGTTGATTTCAAATTTAAGTCAATTCGAGGATAAGGTGTCACAGTTTGGAGCGTGGCACTTTATTTTAACTATTTATAGCTGCATGAATTCAGAGATTTCTTTAAGATGATTCATCCTAGAAACATCACAGATAAAACAAGATCTTGTATCGGTAGAAACTTGAGGATTGGTCGTAATCACTGTCACTGTTCATCTTCGCTCTGCTGTGCATTATCAGGGCACAGAGTCATGACAACACAGATTAGCATCTTGCTGTAACATTATATCTCTACTAGACATGTCATTTTTTCAGCGATAGGTAGCGGTTGCTTCAGGGATTTGCCGTGGTGCTAGAAGTGCTCCTGCTGTTATTCTGAGACGATTGAAAATCTGGTTGAAGTGGAAGGAGAAATACGAAGATATTTTTAACCTTGGGTACTAAAGGGAAACGCAGAGCTCTCACAGCTGGTGTGATCGCACAACTGCATATTTCCTGTTGAAAATGAGGAGACAACGAAGGGAGGTGCACAGGAAGAAGGCACTCTTATCTCTCTAGATATTTTCTTCAAAACCTAAATGATGAGGAGGGATTAGAGCATTGTTTTATCATGTTTTGGGGTAGTTTGTGCGTTATGTGTTATACTGAAGCAGTTGTTGTACAATGTGTCCTCCAATAGGACGACTCCTCAGCATATGATGACAGTGAGGATGAGCATGAGAAGGTTTGACACTCCACTATTAGTCCGGTCAACATTTCATTAACTAACCTGTCCTTTCCTGCTGGCTGTCATTACCTGACTGCCTGAAATCTTCACATGTGGTTTATTAAATCCTTCAATCACGTTGCTGTTTTGTATGTAATGGCACTTTTCCACTACACAGTTCCAGCACAACTCGGCTCGACTCGGGTATTTTTGCGTTTCCACTAGGGATAGTACCTGGTACCTGCTACTTTTTTAGTACCTGCTCTGCTGAGGTTGCAAACAAGCCGAGCCGATACTAAATGTGACGTCAACAGACTGCCGGCCGCTGATTGGTCAGAAGAGTTGTCGCTGGAAGAGTCATGAGCGCGACGTAGTAAGAAGTAAAGACGGAAGAAAGGAAAATAAGACAAGAAGGATGGAAGGAATGAGGGAAGGAAAGATGGAAGGAAGGAAGGACGGAAGGACAAACGGAAGGAAGGAAGGAAGGAAGAAAGGGAGGGAGGAGAGAAGGAAGAAAGGGAGGAAGGAGAGAAGGAAGAAAGAAAGGAGGAAGGAAGGAAAGATGGTAGGAAGGAATGACAGACGATTGGAAGGAAGGAAAAGAAGACAGGAAGGAAAAGAAGACAGGAAGGACAGAGAGAAGGAAGGAAGGAAAAGAAGGCCAGATTGGACCCGTCTTAAATACCGGGAACAGCGTTACAGCCATACGGCTCAATTTTGTTGCTTTGTGTGTGACAGAAAGCCACATACAGCAGCAAGTACACCATCGCCTCCATGTCCTCCATTGTTTATGTGTTTGTGTCGCGTATAAAACGAAGTCAGGGCAGTTTCACGGAGCCGTGCTATGACGACCCCGCCCACGTTGAGTAGGTACCTTTTGTAATGGAAAAGGTTACTCCTGGAACCGAGCCGAGTCGAGGCGAGCCGAGCCGAGTAGTGCTGGAACTGTGTACTGTTTTTGTACGTAAGAGTGTCTCTGATTGTACACGTGTCTCCATGTTTCCACCTATATCTTTTCCCCTTCATCATACCATTAACTTGTTGTCTTTTAATTTGCCTTATAAATGTTGTTTTCTGTCTTTTTCTTTGTAATATATATTTGTTTTATTCCTTTCCTTTGGTTCATAAGCTTGACAAGGAAAAGGTGAGCGAGCAAGACAAAGTTGTTGTTTTTTTTGTTTTTTTTATTGATCTCTTTTATCTCTCTTTGCTTTATTAACATTTATGTCATTCATCTCTTTCTTTTCCCCATTTTCACATCTTCCTAGTCTGAGTCCAAGAAGGAAAAGGTCTGTGTGCACATCATTAACATGTTTGTATGTGTCAATGTGTGAGTGTGTGATTGTGAACTTGATCTTAAGGGACATGACTCATTGCTTGTGTATAAATAAGTACATGCAACTTTTAAATGCTATAGTAAAAGCCTAAAGCTGACTTTAACTTTAACAGAAAATTGTTGAATATTTTTCTACAAAAAGATGGAATACACAGGATATATGCTTATGGATTTATATTAAGTGAAACCATTTTGACACTGGACACTGATTTCTGTGGTAAAGATTACAGTTAATTAAAGTGAATTGAAAGTGGACAGTAGGGCTGAACTGCCATTATTTTGACTGATGCTGCAATTGGAATATGATTTACAACATTAGAGGGAATAATAAAATGTACATAAATATTCTCATTCTCATTTAAAAATATATTAAAATAATAAACAATGTTTTATTAAGTCTGTAGAACATGATGTGTAAGCCTGGACGTCTCTGAAGCACCACAGTACTTAATTTAACCCTTGTGTCGTCCTCCCGGGTCAAATTGACCCTGTCTGTTCCTTCCTTCCTTCCTTCTTTCTTTTGTCCTTCTTTCCTTCCTTCCTCCCTCCCTCCTACCTTCCATCCTTCCATCCATACTTCCTTCCCTCTTTCTCCCTTCCATCCTTCCTTCCTTCCTCCTTTCCTTCTTTCTTCCTCCCTTCCTTCCTTCCTTCCCCCTTTCCTTCCTTCTCCCTTCCTTCCTTCCTTCTTTCCTTCATTCCTTCCTCTTTTCCTTCTTTCTTCCTCCCTTACATTCTTCCTTCCCCCTTTCCTTCCTTGTTCCTCCCTTCCTTCCTTCCTTGACTCGAGGACAACAGGAGGGTTAAAATGGTATTTAATAATTTTGCCTTTAACAAATATTGAACCAAACAATTTGAAAATTGCATTAAAAATTCAATTAATTGTTCATCACCTAGTGGGAAGGTTGACAGCTAAGCTTTAGCAATAACAAGAACCACACAACGAGGAGCTGGCCTTCTTTTTCCAAGATTACTTACTCACCTAGAAAATGCCCTTTTGCTTTCTATCCATCTCTTGATCCTTCTCTCGCTCTTTCTAAAGAAAATAATTTATCCTGTCTTGTCCTGAAGGCAGAGTCCT
Organism: Scomber japonicus; assembly: GCF_027409825.1. Taxonomy (NCBI): domain Eukaryota; kingdom Metazoa; phylum Chordata; class Actinopteri; order Scombriformes; family Scombridae; genus Scomber; species Scomber japonicus. Next base: position 8,749,071 of record NC_070586.1, read on the forward strand.
TGGTGTTAATGCTCCGATCAAAGTGGTTGACATCACATGTGACCCACTGAGGGGCTCGTATCCTGTGTGTTTTTTTTGTGCCTTTTAAAATGTCAAGGCTTCTTTTTTAAGCTGTCTAAAAAGTGCTTACCCCCACACAGAGGAAGGTACGAGCCTTCAAGGTGGATTTTAAAATATGAGAATCAACAAAATTGGACCTATGAGGGGTTCACCTGAAAGCAATGATAAGTTTTATTAATTTGTGAGTCACTGTGTGTGTGTGTGTGTGTGGAGGAGCTAGAGGCTAACGGGGGAAGATTAGCATAATGAAACATGTAAAAAAAAAAAGAGAGAGTTTCTGTAACGACGTTCATAGCAGCGGTGCTTCAAGCATCTAAACATTGCTCATCTCCAAATGTGTGTGTGTGTGTGTGTCATTTCAGGCTGAAAAGAAAGACAAAGAGAAGCAGGTTTGTTTGTTTGTAATCACTCTGCCCTTCACCTCCTCTCGTTCTGCTAGTAATCACATCTATTCACTTTATGAATAGATAATCATTTTATCTCTACTTGTACAGATTTGCTCTGAATCTCCCGCCCTGAACCCCTGAACGTTTTTTAGTCATTTAGTCATTTTATTTGCTTCACTGCTCACGTCAGTATTTCAATTCACGTTTAATGTTTTGGAAAAAGACCCAAGCTCAGTAGTTCCAGTTTGAATGTGTGAGAGAGAAAGATTTGTTCTGTTTTGCTTTCTGTTCAAACGTTTCCTTTTTTTTTTTTTGCCTCAAGGAGGACACAAAGAGCAAACAGGTGGGTGGCTCAAATACCTCCAATCATCCTCACCCACAACTCAGATAAATGGAGTACAAACACAGATTTATAAAAACTTGATATAATGTCAGCAGGGAAGAAAGATCCCATTTAAAGATCCTCCGAAAATCTGTTATTATTAATGATTTTAAGGATGTTTGAGTTTTAACTGAAGCACCCTAATGATTACTTTTGGTGTAGTAGCTCAAAAAGCGTCACTGAAAATCTTGCCAAAAGAAGAAAATGAGCTTTCATATCATCCACTGAAGGCGTTAGATGAGGGCCAGTCACTCCTGGCTGACCGTAGTCACTTCCTGTTCAGAGTACAAGTCGCTCCATCTGGTTGCAGATATTCTGCTTAGATACAGGAGCAATAGAATTAAAAGCTCATTAGTCCCTGATATCATTGACTTTTTCAACCATTATGTAACTCTATCCTTTTTTTGTGTGTAATTTGTTTGAGTGTAGATTTTATTGGGGGCTTTTTGTCTCCATGTGGTTTAGTTAAATTTAAAGGGTTAAAATCTGAAAATAAACGTATGAATAACTTGCACACATCCTTTTTTTTGTGGACTCAGCATCAAATTTCTGCTTTTAATCCATTTTGAGAGAATATATTAGAGGATTATGGTAAAAATGTCTAAGTGGTGTAACCATAAAAACTTTGTACCAAATAATTCAACTTGCTTAAAAACAGTAAATTCTCATAAAACACCATATCAACTAGTTTGGCATGATCTTACATTATAACTTTTATATTAAATAAAGCTAATGGAATACAATTGTTCTAAATATTACATTTAATCTGGAGAATCATGGAGATCACTAAACATTTACATTTCTTTTTTAAATGAAGTAATTATTAGTATAAGTCCACTTAAATACCCTGTAGGTGGATAAGATATTTAACATTTATCATTCTTTTGTGGTTACACCATTTGACATTTTCAGGAGCATTCAGTCTTACTTTTGGTTTTAAAAATAAATGGTGCAAATGTCATTTTAAATTATATAAAACCAACAAAAATACAAACTGCACATTTTAACAAACCTGATGCTGCTTTTAAAACTATTTTTAAATATATTTTTGAATTGCTGATCTTACCCAAACCTTATTTATCACTGACCCTTTTATTTACTGCTGGCTGTGTAACAAATGGGCCCCTTAGGGAAAGTAGCAAAAGGAAAAATGTATTTTACAGCAGTAAACAGAAAAAGCTTTTAATATTGATTTACATCTGAACTTCAGCCCAACATTTGTGTTTGTGCCTGAAAATATGTGAATCAGTCGTCTACAGAAGAGTTAGAGCTGAGAGAAATTAAGCCGGACAAATGAGAGAAAACAAATTGAAAAGGCGTAATGTGCTGACAGATGATAGACAGGTGTTGACATTTATTAGCCGGAGCTTCCTCCTAATTAAGAAGCCCAACGTAGGAATAATGTGCGTGTGTGTGTGTGTGTGTGTGTGTGTGTGAGTAATGGCAGTTGGAGAGAGTGGGGATAGAGACAGTAACAGAGCAAGAAAAGAAGAGATATATAAAGAGATTGTGTGTGTTTCCCTCTCTCTGAGTGTGTGTGTGTGTGTGTGTGTGTGTGTGTGTGTGTGTGTGTGTGTGTGTGTTTGATTGGTTGGTTGCTAACTAACTAAGCAAATGCTGTGATCACACTTACTTTTCTTGAGAATTAAAGACCGACCTTATGGTGTTTTTAATGGCTGAACATATTTTCATCAGATCATTATCTTTAACTTTTCTTCTATAAAAGGAAAGAAGTGTGAGATTTTCCCAATCAAGCAGATAATTACAATACTTTCTTGAAGTTTGACTGATTGTGTTTGTGCTTTTATGTGTTTCTGTGCACATTTGGCTGATTTAGACTGATTTTGTTTTCCCAAAACACTTGATCCGGATGTCAGGCTTGTTTTGATTTAAATGTGGGCTTCTTTTTTTTCCTTCTCCACAATCAACCATTTTTCTTGGCACTAAGTCTTTTCATTTTGTACTTTTGTGTGTGTCTCACCTACTTTTGCATAATCATGTATTGATGCAGAGAAATGTTTCAAAGAAGTAAAAAAAAGAAAAGGAAAGAAAGAAAACATGACCACAGAGGACAGCTGTCTAATGTTGTACTTTGTGTTTTTTTTTCACCAGTCTAAGGAGGAAGTGAACAAGGTTTGTTTGCCTATTCACATAACATCTTCATTTTTTACCCCTTGTAGAGCTTTTCCCTTCTGATCCACTTCCACCAACTCCTGAATGTAGAGCCTCGTATTGTTACAGTAGATATCCTGGAAGCATTTCTAGAATAGAATCAATTTATTCAACCTAAAAAGCACAAAAATGCAAAATACAAGGAGCTCAAGTAGCTGTTTAGAGCCTGTCAGTGATCCCAAACAAAGTGAAACAATCATTTTTCTGTCCTAATTTAATGTATTTAAATATATTCCCTGATTTAGTTAAAGGATAATTACCATTTTTTACAACCTGGACCTTATTTCTAGCATAAAATACGATCATTTACTCACCCAGACAACTTTGGTGTCATTTGGAGTCGTTCGGACGAAATTAGCTCCAGTGTTGCGCCGCGTATATCCGTATAATGTGAGTACACAGGGAACTGAAGCGCAGCCTCTATATAACGCATTATCTGCCGTGATACATGTTCATTTCACCAATATTTAGTCATGATACATTAGTGCTATTCCCCTCCGAGCCCGTGGTGGCATGTGAGGCCAGGAGATACGCGTCTGGATGTGTCGATAAACGTGTATCACAACACTGGAGGATTTCCGCTCAATGAAAAACCGGGCTGTGGTAGAGACGTTCGGAAATGACATCATCCAGATCAGAGGTTAGTAGGTCAACCTACAGACCCCGGATGTTGATAACATGCCACCACAGACTCGGAGGGGAATAGCAACGTATCATAACTAAATATTGGTGAAATGAACTAGTTTCACGGCAGATAATGTGTTATATAGAGGCTGCGCTTCGGTGCCCCGTGTACTCACATTATACGGATATACGTGGCACAACACTGGAGCTAATTTCGTCCGAACGACTCCAAATGACACCAAAGTTGTCTGGGTGAGTAAATGATTATATTTTATGCTAGAAATAAGGTCCAGATTGTGAAAAACGGTAATTATCCTTTAAAGTAGCCAATAATATGAATCTAATAATTGGAGTTATGTCAGGTTTTGGATTGATTGACTTTGACTCTGTGCCAAACGAGTTCATTTTATAAACTTTGAAGATTATGTGTTACTAATCCTGCTTAAAGCGTTGATATATACTTTGCTTTTAACAGTGTTTTGCATGAGCGTTATGGCTGTTGTGTGTATCCTTCGATTCGTAGTTTGAGCATCCGTACAACCGTAGCATCTTCCAATTAAGCGCATGAGTGGTGCGGGAGGCATATATCAGCAATTACTGGAAGTTTTTTGAAGAGAAACTTAACGAGTTAAACGTCACTGCTGCTTCTTCTGCTGCTACTGCTGCTGTGATCTGAACAATATAATAACCTTACATCGCTCCTATGGAGGATATTACAAGGATTCTGCTGTTAAATACACTTTTTATTCCACCTGATACATGAAAAGTGTATTAATAATGAAACTCACATCTCAAAAGCAAGTATATCACAAGTCTTAGCCCAGGGGTGTCAAACATGAGGCCGTGGGCCAAAACTGGCCAGCCGAGAGGTCCAATCAGCCCCAGTTTCCTTCTTCCTTCCTTCCTTCCTTCCTTTCCTCTTTTTTTCCTTCCTTCCTTCCTTCCATATTTTTTTTCCTTTCTTCCTTCCTTCTTTTTTTTCTTCCTTCCTTCTTTTTTTCCTTCCTTCCTTCTTTTTTCCTTCCTTCCTTCCATCTTTTTTTCCTTTCTTCCTTCCTTCCTTCCTTCCTTCCTTTCATCTTTTTTTCCTTTCTTCCTTCCTTCCTTCCTTCCTTCCTTCCATCTTTTTTTCCTTTCTTCCTTCCTTTCTTCCTTCCTTCCTTCCTTCCTTCCTTCCATCCTTCCTTCCTTCTTTTCTTCCTTCCTTCCTTCTTTTTTCCTTCCTTCCTTCCTTCTTTCCTTCCTTCCTTCAAGCTTTCCTTCCCGTATTCTCTTTCTTCTCCTCCTTCTTTTCCTTCCTTCCTTCCTTCCTTCCTTCCTTCCTTCCTTCTTTTTTCCTTCCTTCCTTCCATATTTTTTTCCTTTCTTCCTTCCTTCCTTCCTCCCTTCCTTTCATCTTTTTTTCCTTTCTTCCTTCCTTCCTTCCATATTTTTTTCCTTTCTTCCTTCCTTCCTTCCTTCCTTCCTTCCTTCCTTCCTTCCTTCCATCCTTCCTTCCTTCTTTTCTTCCTTCCTTCCTTCTTTTTTCCTTCCTTCCTTCCTTCTTTCCTTCCTTCCTTCAAGCTTTCCTTCCCGTATTCTCTTTCTTCTCCTCCTTCTTTTCCTTCCTTCCTTCCTTCCTTCCTTCCTTCCTTCCTTCCTTCCTTCCTTCCTTTTAATGATCCGGCCAACATGAGATCAAATTGGTCTGTATGTAGCCCTTGAATGAAAATGAGTTTGACACCTTTGCCTTAGCCTCAAAAAAAGGTGATGTTGTATTATAGTATTGTTGTCTATATAATTCCTGTTGGGTGTGGGTGCAGTAAATTACAGGATTTCTAGTGTTTCTCTTTTATTTTGTAGCATCCCAATAAACCAAAAAAGAAAAAGCTTTTATTAAAATCACCTGCTCAGCGTTACCCAATCCACCAGACAATATCACAAAACTCAATTCAACCCCAACACTGTTTTTACCTGCTCTATACCATAATGTACCAACTCTGTTTCTATGTAGTTTCTTTTTAATTATTGTTTTAATTATTATGAATATTCTGCACTGTATTTGTCTTCAGTTTCTTTTTTGTTTTTACTTGTGTCTTCTCTTGTTTTTTTTCCTTTCTGTCTTTCCGTGAAGACTGAAGCCACAGCTGCTACAAAGAAGGTACAGTTGAGTGGTGCAGAGAGAGATAAGAGAGTCAGACAAACACTTATTGCTTATAAAATACATTTCTAATTTAAGCTGTGATGATTCTTGTTAGGAGAGTGTGTGTATGTGTGTCTCTTCTAAAGCCTTTCACTTTCTTTCTTCTCCAAGTGAAGGGCACATATTTTTAAAAATGATCCGCATGTACACCTGGTAGTTATTTTCATTCAAAATATGGTGCAAGCATATGCAGTGTCTGAACTGTGTTGAACTAGCAGATGCTGTTATGTCACTATGTAGTTTTATTTTGAAGCTCTTCTAGACTTTCCAAATGTTATGGGACAAAGTTGTTAGTATATGAGTCATTTTGAAGGTGTTCTGCTGCCACTCAAATTATTTAATTGACCATTTTACAGCTGCTCCTTTTCCCTTGATTGGCTTCAAAGCCCGACACAATTACTGGGGGTTTGGCTTCTCCTAGACCAGGGGTGTCAAACATGCGGCCCGTGGGCCAGACCTGGCCCGCTAAGGAGTTCAATCCGGCCCACTTTCCTTCCGTCCATCCGTCCGTCCTTCTTCCCTTCCTTCCTTCTTTTCTTCCCTCCTTCCTTGCTTCTTTCCTGCCTGTCTTCTTTCCATCCTTCCTTCTTTCCTTCTGTCTATACGTTCGTCCTCCCTTTCTTCCTTCCTTCTTTTCTTCTCTCCGTTCTATCATTCCTGCCTGTCTTCTGTCCTTCCTTCCTTCCTTCCTTCCATCCTTTCCTTCCTATCCCTTTTCCCTTCCTTCCAACCGTTCTTCCCTCCTTCCTTGCTTCTTTCCTGCCTGTCTTCTTTCCACCCTTCCTTCTTTCCTTTCATCCATCCATTCTTCTTCCCTTTCTTCCTTCCTTCTTTTCTCCTCTCCTTCGTTCTATCATTCCTGCCCGTCTTCCTTCCTTCCTTCCTTCCTCCCTCCCTTTCTTCCTTCTTTTCTTCTCTCCTTGCTTCTTTCCTGCCTGTCTTCTTTCCATCATACCTTCCTTCCATCTGTCCGTTCTTCCTTCCTTCTTTTCTTCTCTCCTTCCTTCTATCCTTCCTGCCTGTCTTCTTTCTCTCCTTTCTTCCTTCCTTCCTTTCCTTCCTATCCCCTTTCCCGTCCTTCCAACCATTCTTCCTTCCTTCCTTCCTTATATCTTTCCCGCCTGTCTTCTTTTCATTCCTTCCTTCCATGTTTTTAATGGTCTGGCCCACATGAGTTGAAATTGACCCTTGAATGATAATGAGTTTGACCCTCCTGCCCCAGACTAATGGTGCAACTTCATCACTCAGTCACAGACTTATGTATTTATATAACTAGCCTTGCTCCATCAAAGCTTCCTTACAACAACTCCAAAACTGATATTTAACTCCAGTAGAAATGTAAATGATGTTTAACCAACAGTTCCTCACACTTAGCAACACTAAGCAGCTCTCTAACAAGATACAACACTTAAATTACAAAAAGTTTGAAGCAGTTGGAGGGCATGCTTTTCATCTTTTGGTTAAGGATAGTTGTTTAACCCTCTTTCTGTCTTTTTGCTGAGCTGCTTAACTCTTTCATACTGTTCATATTCTGACTCATAATTAGTCTCTACACCAATTCACATTCATAAATTACCCATCAGTCATTAATAAATGTTTGATAAATCATTCTGTTTGATCAATCTTAAGGGCTAATATGTCCATTTTTCTGAGTGAAATCAGAAAGATACAACTGATACTGACTTTCATAGCACCATATTTCCAAAATATTACGTGTTGTTTTTGTTCAGTGCATTAATATTCATATAGCAGGAGGTTCAAATCCCAGATACCACAATATAAGCAGTGAATGTATCTCCTTAATCTGTTTCGAGATGACAAGATTTCTTTATATCTGCACTCACGCTGCTCGTGATTCATCATCCTGTCGAATATCAGAGAGGATTTCTGCCCTCTGTTTTTATTCATCTCTCAAGGACACGTTACACACTGGTGCACACTCACCTACACAAGCCTATAAAGATGTTTTGTCTAACAACTGCAGTTTGCCGTGAGCACAGAAATCATTTTTGGCCTCATACCAAGAACAGACTTGAAGAGAGTTGACAAGCCAACCTTTCGCTTCACTCACTGGAAGATTTCTCGATTAAAATGGAAGACACTAAAACACTGTCACTTGAAAGTCACGGCTCTCCTTTTAGTCTGGTTATACAGTGTGTTATGGCAGCTTGCCCAGCGTCTCCTATCTTCTAATAACACTGATTCACCGTTATCGATGGCACACTTTCTCTGAAGACACTTCCAGATGCCTTTTCCTGCAGCCATCTAGCCACTTGGCTGGCCGTAACATGTGGTGCACACTCAAAAGACAAGCATACCGATGAGCTGCAGGATGTAATTTACAGGTTTATTGGAGGACTGTAACCAGGCTCCTCAAGGCCATACAACATCGGCCATACAGCCTGATGCTGCAGGTTGTATGGCTGATGAAATATAGCAAAGTGAAGCCTTGCAGTAACTTGTTTTTAGCATTCGGTACTTTGTGCAGCCACACAAGTATTTCTGGTCTTCTGACTGATTTCAGGTTGATGTTGGGCAGTGCTCTATTGGGAATAACATGATGGTCGCTAAAATCAACATACCAATAAGAATCAACTCAAACAACCACATTTTTTGTTTGAAGAAGAAGACACTTCGAGATGCCTTTTCCTGCAGCCGTCTAGCCACTTGGCTGGCCGTAGCATGTGGTGCACACTCAAAAGACAAACATACCGATGAGCTGCAGGATGTAATTTACAGGTTTATTGGAGGACTGTAACCAGGCTCCTCAAGGCCATACAACATTGATGAAATATAGCAAAGTGAAGCCTTGTTTTTAGCATTTAGTGCTTTGTGCAGCCACACAAGTATTTCTGGTATTATGGCTGATTTCAGGTTGATGTTGGGCAGTACTCTGTTGGGAATAACATGGGGGTCGCTAAAATCAGCATACCAATAAGAATCAAATCAAAAAACCAAATTCTTTGTTTGACTATTTGACTCCAGAACAGATGATGGGGGAAATTAAAATAGCTGCGTGGGTGTAACAATAGCTGCATTTCCATCCACTCCATCGATTTAAATGCACACCGGAGTAAAGCAAGCGGACAATCCTTCCTAGAGGAAGTTTGTTCTTGGTCTGAGGTCAAAAAGTATTGGAATTGATGGAAATTAGAAAAAAGTTGAAATATTGGAAACATGTTTTTACACTAAAAAGACAAATGGCAATGGAAACAGTCTCAGCAAATCAATAATGATAATCAATAAGTATAAAAAGTTAACTTGTAAAAACTCCTCAAATTAGTACATGAAACTAACATAAATGCTATATGTCCATTATATTTTCTATACAGTTTCTATAATACATCCACAGTTTTCCACCATTTCAGGTTTGACTTAACCCTCCTGTTGTCCTTGAGTCAAGGAAGGAAGGAAGGAAGGGAGGAAGAAGGAAGGAAAGGGGGAAGGAAGAAGGAAGTATGGATGGAAGGAAGGAAGGGAGGAAGAAGGAAGGAAAGGGGAAGGAAGAATGGAAGAAAGAAAGAAGGAAAGGAGGAAGGGAGGGAGGGAGGAAGAAGGAAGGAAAGGGGGAAGGAAGAATGGAACGGAGGAAGAAAGAAGGAAAGGAGGAAGGAAGAATGGAAGGGAGGAAGAAAGAAAGAAAGAAAGAAAGGAGGAAGGACGGAAAGGGGAAGGAAGAATGGAAGGGAGGAAGAAAGGAGGAAGGAAGGGAGGAAGAAGAAAGGAAAGGGGGAAGTAAGAATGGAAGGGAGGAAGAAAGAAGGGAAGGAAGGAGGGAAGGAAGGGAGGAAGAAGGAAGGAAAGGGGGAAGGAAGAATGGAAGGGAGGAAGAAAGAAGGAAGGAAGGAAGAAAGAAGGAAGTATGGATGGAAGGAAGGGAGGAAGAAGGAAGGGAAGGGGACGGAAGAATGGAAGGGAGGAAGAAAGAAAGGAGGAAGGAAGGGTGGAAGAAGGAAGGAAAGGGGGAAGGAAGAATGGAAGGGAGGAAGAAAGAAGGAAGGGAGGGAGGCAGAAGGAAGGAAAGGGGGAAGGAAGAATGGAAGGGAGGAAGGGAGGAGGGGAGGAAGGAAGGAAGGGAGGAAAGAAAAGAAGGAAGAGGGGAAGGGAGGAGGGAGGAAGGAAGGAAAGAAGGACAGAGGAAAGGAAGGAAGGAAGGAGGGAAGGAAGGAAGGAACAGATAGGGTCAATTTGACCCGGGAGGACGACACAAGGGTTAATACACCTCTTTTAATTGCATCATCACATTGCACCTTCTTCTTCTGCACAGATTAAATGGCAACTAGCTGTTAATCTAGATGCACACAACTCCCAGTATTTAGATTATAAAAACATTTGTTACATTTAGATGGAAAACTGACTGTACTAGGCCTTTAAAAAACCCTAGCACAGTATGTCATTACCTCTGATATACACTGAAAATGTGATATTTCTAACAAAAAGCTGCACACTTTGATCTTTGGTTTGATCATTTAGCAGTATATTGATTGCACACTTCACAGTTGCTAAAAGAAAAAAACTTGGAAAACAAGAGAAATATGTTTCAGATCCAAAAACACAAAACTAAAAGTGCATCATACTGTATACTGAACTGCACTGTTCTCTGTGTGTCCCTATTATGCCATTATTAGACAGTCACAACACAAACAAACCATTAAAATAAACCCCAGAGGAAAGAGGAGTAGCCAAAGGGCATTTAGACCAAAAACCTGCTAGATGTGGCGATGCTATGCAGCTGAAGAGGCAAATATCAAGTCCTTCTTTCTTTCCTTCCATCCTCTTTCTTTAATTTTTTCTTCGTTCTTCCCCTCCTTCCCTCTTTCTTTGCTCCCTCCTCCTTCCTTCCTTCCTTCCTTCCTTCCTTCCTTCCTTCCTTCCTCTTTTCCTCCCTCCCTCTTTACTCCTTTCCTTCCTCTCTTCCTTCTTTCCTCACTTCCTTCCTTCCTTCCTCCCCTCTTTCTTTGCTCCCTCCTCCTTCCATACTTCCTTCCTTCCTCTTTTCCTCCGTCCCTCCCTCCTTCCACCTTTCCTTCACCCCTTCCTTCTTTCCTCACTTCTTTCCTTCCTTCCTTCCTTCCTGCCTTCCTTCTCTCCCTCCCTCCTTACTCATTTCATTCCTCATCCCTTCCTTCCTTCCTTCCTTCCTTCCACCTTTCCTTCTCTCCCTCCCTCCTTACTCCTTTTCTTCATCATTCCTTCCCTCCTTTCTTCCTTCCTCCCTCCCTCCCTCCCTTCCTTCCTTGACCTGAGGACAACAGGAGGGTTAAAAAATGAGCTAGTTTCACCACAATTGAAGTCAATCTCATTTTTACAACACTGTGCATGGACTACAGCTACTGTCTTACTTACAGATTTAGGTTACAGATATAGAAAGGGAGGAAACGGAGTGCTCTTTATAGCTCGACCTGCCCTTTTCAGACACTGTTGACGAGGTCTGAAGAGGCATAAATGAGGTTGTCTTCAGTTTCTCCCGGTCTCAGCTGAAATATTGTTTACTCACTGCCTTTTCCTGCTTTAGTCAGCACTTTTTTCCTGTTTACTGATTTGTATTCATTTGTCATCTTAGAGCATCAGTATACACGTGAAATATGCCAATACTATAAGTCAATGTGTGTATCTCTGACTCTTGTAGAGAGTGCATGAGTCTGATGTTACACACTTTTACTCGTCTCTTCTACACACTCGAACTGTATTCCAGCGATAAAACTTATGCACATGTACTTTGCACCTTTTACCCTTTTCAAATGTTTTATGTGGATTTGGTTCATACATATTTATTTAGCTGCAAACTATGTGCACAGCTCTGCTCAAACATCAAAAAAATGCACCAAGGAGAAACTGACAAAATGTCAATATCGCCCGTGGAAATAGACAACTCAAGAAAGCAACTTTTGTTTTTGCTAATTAATGCAAACACACAGCACTGCAACTCCAAAATGTGCAATACTTGCATCACTTTATCCAAAACCCTAAATAGAAACTCTTAAACTGATTGTACTATATCCCTGATTGTGTCTTTACCTTTGTGTCGTCCTCCCGGGTCAAATTGACCCTGTCTGTTTTGACTGTTCATTCTTTCCTCCCTCCATTCCTTCCTTCCATCTGTCTTTCCTTCCCCCTACCTTACTCCCTCCTTCCTTCTTTCCTTCCTCCTTCCTTCCTACTTCCTTCCCTCCTTCCTCCCCCCTTTCCTTCCTTCCTCCCTTCCTTCCTTCTTCCTTCATTCCCTTCCTTCCTTCTTCCTTTCCTCTTCCTTCCTCCCTCCTTTCCTTCCTTCCTCCTCCCTCCCTTCCTTCCTTCCTTGACCTGAGGACAACAGGAGGGTTAATTATATCTATTATGATTATCAGATTTATTTTTTTTAACTTCATTAAAAACACTAATCACAGATCTGATATATGTTGATAAATTAGTGGTGTAGTTGTTCACATTAAAAACAGTTATTTCACAGAGGTGTACCAATACAGTGATGGACCTATATGAAAACTTATATGGATGTTACTGAGCTACATTTTGATATATTTTTTGTGGTAGTGTCACTTTTTTTAGTTGTACATTTTTGCTTTTAATGTTATATTTCCATTTAAGTGAAAGAGGCACAGAGAAAAACATGAATAAAACACCTGAAGTGGCTTTTTTGAAGTGTTTGTAAAGGCTTGAAATAACCTGGTTTCACTTTCTTCTTCTTTTCCTTTTATGTGTGTGTGTGTGTGTGTGTGTGTGTGTGTGTGTGTATGTGTGTGTGTTGCAGCTGGACACAGAAGCAGCTGATATCCTCAATGAGCTGCAGGTGAAGCTCAGCACCGTCCTGGACAACTTCAGCATGATGTTTGCCAAAAGGTAACACACATATACACAGCGGTGGAAAGTAACGAAGTACATTTAATCAAGTACTGCACTTAAGTACAGTTTTGATGGTAATTGTGCTTTACTTGAGTATTTCCATTTGATGCTACTTTATACTTCCACTCCACTACAATTCACGGGGAACTATTATACTTTCTACTCCACTAGATTTATTTGACAGCTTTAGTTACTTTTCACATGATTTGACACAATGGATAATATAACAAGCTTTTAAATTACAACACATTAAATTATCTTTTGTCGTCTTACAAAAAGGAGTGTGTAGTCAATGTCACATTTCAGATGTCTATGATTTAAGCAAAAATCAAAGATTAGAGAAAAAATCCAAAAACTGAAAACACATTTGTGTATCAGAACTTTGTTTGTTCTTCTTTCCTCTCCCATTAATCATCTCACCAGCCCTCACATTTATCTGCTGATCCTTTGGAGGGGCCCGACCCCTATGTTGGGAACCACTGGACTAAACTAGCTAACTGATGCTTCACTATTAATGATCTAATGATGTCATATATATGAATATATCAGTCAGAGGGACCAAACCACTACTTTTACTGTAATACTGCAAACTACATCACTCATAATACTGCAGTACTTTTACTGTAATACTTTAACAACATTTTTCTGTGTACTTTTACTTTAGTAAGATTTTCCTGCAGGACTTTTACATATAATGGAGTATTTATAGACTGCTTTAGTTGCACATTTACTTAGTAAATGTTCTGAGTACTTCTTCCACTACTGCACATATGTTACTCCATGGTTGACTGCAGATCAGCTTCCCCCAGACTCACAGAAGTGTTTTCCTCCTCTCCCTTCAGTTTCCAGACTCGTATCACCGGCTGCATGCGTCAGATGGGTGAGATCCTGTACCAGATCAAAGGCCCTCCCAACCGCAACACTGCAGAGGCAGATGCTGACACCATATTGAGGCCCCTCATGGAGTTCCTGGATGGGAAGTAAGTCGAGGCATGACACACACACCGGCTCTGATTGCGAGGTACATGACAGCCGCTGGGTGACAAATGCAGGAGTGGTTGTCTGACTTTTAAAGCCCCTCTCAATCTCCCAAATTAGAGATTATAGACAGTGATGGAATATATAAGTACATTTACTCAAATTACTTCCATGTATTTCCATTTTATGCTACTTTTTGTACTTCTACCCCACTAAATTTCAGAGGGATATATTGTACTTTTGACTCTACTACATGTAAGTTATGATCAGTTTAAATGTGCACTATTAAAGACCAGACAGCAGTTTTTAATTTTAGCTCTACCTTCATATCATTAAACTGTGGCTTACATCTACATGCCAATGAATCAATAAGAAATAATGTTCCAATATTAAATGTGTGATACATGTAGCACTAAAATGGGCCATTTTACACTGTGAGAACTTTTACTGCTGACACTTTAAGTACATTTTACTGCAAAGATTTATGCACTTTTTCTTTTAATTGCAAGGCTTTTACTTTTAATGTAGTTTTTCTACTTTTACTTAAGTCAAATATATCTGTACTTCTTCCACCACTGGTTATAGTTTGATATGTTATAAATCCAGCTATATTTTTATCATCCTGCTTCGCTGTACTGTATTTATGTAATCTATAATATGTCTGTCTATCCTGGAAGAAGAATGATCCCTCCTCTGTTGCTCTTCCTGAGAAAATCACTGTACATTTCAGACTGTTGGACTTTAAGCTCACATCCTGGTTGTGTGTTTGTGTGATCCAGTCTCAGTCTTTTCGCTGACATCTGTGAGAAGACGGTGCTGAAGAGGATCCTGAAGGATCTGTGGAAGATCGTCCTGAGCAGCTTAGAGAAGACCATCGTCCTGCCTCAAAGCAACGACAGCCTGGTACGAACAACTCTGCATTTAATTCTAAAGCCAGTCCTTAACTCCCGTACAGCCCTTTGAAAACGTGACAGGCAGATAAAATGTCCTCACGTTGCAGAAATGTCAATCTCAAGGTCTAAAGATCGGACACACACACACTGGTTACAATGATGAGGTGAACAAAGAAACTTAGCTTCTTTTCTTTTCTTTGACAAATGTCTTTGCTGTCATTACAAGGTTGCTTTAACAGACTGATGACAGTAATTAGGGGACAGTCAAGGAGACGAGAAAACACACGGTTAATAAAGGACGGTACCTATGCATGTTAAAAACACAAGACACGTTTTCTATACTTAACATGATTAATATTTAGTATGATTTTAAATAGATTTCCATTGATGTCTTTTTAAATGGTCCGATTTCGTTCAGTGGTAATCGAAATGCAAGACGGGACTGTTTTTGAAACGTCGTCTTCTTTGTGATTCAAAGACAAACAGCGAGCAGTAATTTATTCACAGGAGGTGATGTTGTGTTTTCCAGCAGCAAATCAATTCCCTTAAAGGCATTAAAACAGCTTGTAGCTACATTTATTCACTAGGAAAAATGTAAATTTGATAAAGAAAAAACTCAAAGTGAAAGCGCTGTTTACTGTCAGAGGTTATATGAACTTTATTTATACAGGAATTTAATCATGACACAGTTGATCCAAAGTATTTATAATAATAAATAGGAAAGAAGACAAAAACACAGTAGAGGTTAAAAGAACTGTATGAAATAAAAGGTGCACAACTCATATGTTCAAAGACTTCAGCACAAAGTCTCTTTAAGTTGATTAAAATACTTGAATGGATTATAAACTTAAAGTATAAGTATATGTGCTGTAATGTCGGATACAGTACATCAGCAGCTGTGATTCTCATTTAAAATCATCTTTATATGAGTTTGTTCTAGTTTGATTTCTTCTGTAGAGATGTTAATAAAGTTAAATCACTGCATTTTGTCATTTGTACATGTGACAAAAAAATCATTGTAAAGGCAATGTTTACTGTCATAGATTATATCAATTTTATTTATAAAGGACTTTGCTCACAACACAGTTGACCCAATGTGTTTTACAGCAAACAGAGGACGGAAAAAACAAAGAAAGACAAAAACAGAGTAGAGGCAAAGGGAACAGTAAGAAATAAAAGGCACACAAAGACAATACAGATGTATGAAGATGTTAGTAGAAGTACCAACAATGAAGTCTCTGTACGTTAATTATAATACTAGAATGGAATAAGAGCTTAAAGTATATGAGCTGTAATGTTGGACTGTAACTCAGCACATCAGCAGCTGTGATTCTCACTTAAAATCCTCTTCATGTGAGTTTTTTTCCTAGTTTGATTTCTTCTGTGAAGATCATAATAAAGTTAAATTACTGCATTTTGTCTTTTGTACAGAAAAGCTATAATGTTTAAAAATAATCCTTTCTTATCTGCTTCTTTGTCTCTTTCCTCCTTGTCTCTTCTCTGCAGGGGGCCCAGCTCCTCACAGCGGCTAAAGGACTCTCTAATCTCAAGGTAACACACCAAGGACAAAGGAAGAAGTTGGATTGCATCTGGAAAGATAATTTAGGGTTTCACCCTTACAGTAGCAGCTGTAATCTTGACACGTTTGCACATCTTTAATCAATCATCTTTTATAGTCATTGGTGGCATCTGGGGGGTTATATAAAGGTGACAGTTTGCAGACTAGATAGGCTGGGTGAAATTTGGATGGGGAAAGTAAATTTCCATCACTCTGCCTTCACTCTCTCTCTTGAGTCACTGCTGAGTTGCTCTCTTGAGGAAACTGTCTGATATCACTCAATGATTTCTGTTGACTCTACAGGGAGGAGGTGAAACCAAAACATTGACACCCAAACAGTGTGTGATCGTTGATGCAGCGCTGGAGTCGATCAAGGTAGGTGGAGGAGGCCTGCATGCACGCACACACACACACACACACACACACACACGCACACACACACACACACACACACACACACACACACGGGTCTGAGATTACCATGTAAAAGGAAGAAACAACATGGTGTCTGTCCCTATCCTTGGGGTGAATTTGTGGAGTTAAAACAAAGTATATATAGAAATGACTACTAAAAACTGTCTGTAAAAGGTATAGGGATGAGGAGGGCCTGCGTTTATGGTAAGGTGAATATTTTGGTTGTAAATAAATTTGGCATTTCACTTCGGTTCAGATCTTAAATGTCCCACAAGACACTCTAAACCATGAAAACACAATAAAAGACAACACAATACAAGTGAAGTGCCAGTGCCATACACACAATTCAGACTGAAATAAAGGATGTAGTTTAAAGGCAAGGACTACAGCAACAAGAAGAAAAAAATAAAAATAACAAAAATAAAGTGCTGATGAAGATTTGGCAGACTGCTTTATAAGAAGAAATCAATGATGTATGTGGTTTTTTCAAGGAAATGCACTCTGGATTTACTAAAGAAAATGTGTTATATTCAATCTTTTAATAACAAGAAAAAGAAAAATCTCTGTTTTTTATGTGCATATCTCACAGAGTCCAACATTTTATACAGTTAGGATTAAAAAAAAAATGTTCTCATGTTCACTCTGCTGCCTTCTTCTACTTTAGCAATACTTCCACGCAGGAGGAAACGGGCTGAAGAAAGCGTTTGTGGAGAAAAGTCCTGAACTGGCTTCACTGCGTTATGCACTCTCTCTTTACTCCCAGAGCACCGACGCTCTCATCAAGACCTTCGTCACCACGCAGCACTCACAAGGTGATCACACACACACACACACACACACACACACACACACACACACACATTATGCATGTATGGGTCAGTGACAAATAAGGGTTGGCAACATGAGCAATTTAAAAATATCTTTAAAAAATTGTCTTAAAAGCAGCATCAGGTTCGTTTTGTATTTTTGTTGGTTTTATATCATTTGAAATGTCATTTGCACAATTTTTTAACAAAAGTAAGTTTGTTCTGCTCCTGAAAATGTCAAATGGTGTAACCACAAAAGCCTACAGTGTATTTAAGTGGACTTGCACTAATAATTACTTCATTAAAAATGATGTAAATGGTTCCTGATTGACATGAATCCCACAGATTAAATGTAATATTTAGAACAATTGTATTCCATTATCTTTATTTAATATAAAAGTTATAATGTAAGATCGTGCCAAACTAGTTGATATGGTGTTTTATTGACTATTTAATGTTTTTAAGCAACGTTGAATTATTTGGTACAAAGTTTTTATGGTTACACCACTTAGACATTTTTACCATAATCCTCTAATATATTCTCTCAAAATGGATTAAAAGCAGAAATTTTATGCTGGGTCCACAAAAAAAGAATGTGTGCAAGTTATTCATATGTTTATTTTCACATTTTAAACATCATTGACCCATATACAGGCAGTATACAGGCTTTTCAGAGTTGTCACTAATCAAACAGCGGGTCCAGATCACTATATCTATCTCTTGTTTTCTGTCCTTTCAGTGCATGATGGGATGGGAATCAGAATCACTGGCAATGAGAAGATTCGTCCTGATCGGGGTAAGTCTGCTCACACTTCTGCAGGATCCTCTACACAGTTTGAAAAAGTGGCAAGAAGTTTTACATTTTAGCACTTTCTTTCACTCAGGTGCAGTAAAGCTTTGTTTGTAGGGCCTTTGTCACACTTTAAATTGGAAAAAAGTTTCCCCAAAGCTGAAATGTAATAAGATAAGAAAAATAGGTTGATGCAGCAGCAGTAAGATCAAGATAAGAATAAAACAAAACACGAGAATAAAGTTAAAGAAGATATCATCGTTAATTATGTTAATTTGTGATGATGTGTTGGTTTGTTCTGCAGGTTCGGGGATAGAGAAGCCCATCGGAGAGGCTATGCTGCAGATCGACATGATGCTCGGGAAGGAGCGCAAGGTCAACGTCAGAGGTGAGACACACAGAAACTTGTACCATTAAATCCTGATGTTTTAACTTAAAACTCTTTCTTTAATTAAATTCTTAAATTGAGCACCAAACCTGGAACTAACCTCTTAAAACGACCATACCGCTGCTTTTGCATGTTTTAGTCTATTAAGAACAAGTTACATATACTTCATATTACTTTCCAAAGCACAGATAATCAATGACCCTCTCCCATCATCATATGAGAAGGCAAAAGAGACATTTTTAAATATTCTCTTCATTGTCGGTCCATTAAATTCTTCTGAAGTTTGACTCTTATACTCAACGGAAACAACAAAACAGATTTCAGAAGACAATCTCTCCTCAGGCTACATTTTTCAAAAATCATTGAGGAACTCTGAAGCCCAACAAACTTTTAAAGTAACTCTTATTGGCAACTAACAACAAGGTTTTTTTCAAAAGACTCATTTAGAAGAAAACTATTTTTCATCTTTTTGTGTCCTGGTGACTAATCAATCTAACCCTAACCCTATCAATCAATCAATCAATTTATTTATATAGCACCTTTCATGCATACTAGTGTAGTTCAAAGTGCTTCACAGTCGATTGGCAAGCTGATAATAAGACAGAAACAAGTGACAGCATAAAGAAAAAGGAATAAAAACAAAAAATTAATTAAAAGACAAAAAAATTGAGAACAGTGCATGCAAGGGAAAATAAGAACATTTTAATGAAATAAGATAAGAATAAAAATAAATAATTAGATAGATAAAATAAATAAGTTAAATAAGAGAGAAAAAGAGAGAGGGTTTATTGATTAAAAGTAACAGTAAAAAAATAGGTTCAAATATATTAAAAAGAAAAAAGAAAAGTAATAAAAGAGATGAAGTTTAATAAAAGCTAGACCAAGATTAGGTGGGGACAACCATTTTTAAACTGGTCCAGTATTGATGGAGAGCGCTGCAACAACAAAACACACAATTATACATCCAACAGTATCATCATCATCATCATCATCATGTGCTCTCCCTCTCTCACCTTCTCTTCTCTCACAACGTCTCCGTTCAGTTATCGCTGTGAACGACATGAAGTGGCAGACATCAGGGATGTTCCGGCCTTTCGTCGAGGTTGCCATGGTCGGCCCCTTCCTGGCCGACAAGAAGCGCAAGTTCACCACCAAATCCAAGAACAACAGCTGGACGGCCAAGTTCAACGAGGCTTTCCAGTTGTGAGTTTGAACCTCTGACTGTGTTTTAACACCTGCAGCTGAGCGATGTTGTAAACTGGTGGTTGATTTTTAACGTTCTCCTCTCCTCTGCAGCGTCCTGGGTAAGGAGTCCCCAGACTGCTACGAGCTCCAGGTGGCGGTTAAGGATTACTGTTTCGGTCGGGCGGACCGGGTGGTCGGCATGGCCGTGGTTCAGCTCCGCGACATCGCCGACCGGAAGAGCTGCGTGTGCTGGTGTCCGCTCGGGCCACGCATTCAGACAGACGAGACAGGCATGACAGTAATGCGTATCCTGTCCCAGCGACCTGCCGACGAGGTCGCCAAGGAGTTTGTGAAGCTGAAATCTGACACTCGTCCTGTGGAGGAGGGCAGATGAGCAGTGATGCAGACTCAGGGTCAAAGACTGACGTGGACCAGGGTCAGAGTTTAAAGTCAGGGCTACATGTCTGTTGTTTACGAGCAGTCATCTTCAGTTCCAGGTAAACACAGACCATCAAAGCTTCTGACTGATTATATTAAATATGAAAGAGATCCAACTTTTATTTAATTAAAAAAGTAATGAGAATCTCTGTTGAAAAGTCAAAGCAGAAGAACGCACAGTTTGACCGTAATCACACCAACATCAAACATTAAAATATGACAAAGTTCAATGGAAACGGACTCTATAAAACATGACTAACTTCAAGCTTCTTGTCCATTGAAGAGACGAAAACATATTAACACATGAAACAATCAGAAATGTCATATTTCCATCCATTTTCTACATAATTCTCCATTGCTTGGCACTCTTTTTTATTATGTCATCTTGAGGCGCCCTCTTGTTCTGCAATGGTTTAATGACTTCAGTAGCTGTGTATGGAAACATGCATTAATTTGCATTTTCTGATGATTCTGGAAATTCGGATGAAAACTTGACTATTGAGGTTTTTATCACCCGTATAGTATTTTGATTCATTGGAGAGAAACTTGAACTTCTTGTCTTCTTCATTTACTGCATACCTATGTTGGCCGTTTGTAGCAAATGAAACCTGACTATATCTGTTATCTCCTCTCCAATCCCATGATGCTAATGCACTTTTTTGGAATTTAGTTTATGTCTTCTGAGAGAAAGATCTGACTGCTATGAAAAGACAGTTTAATGATCATCAATAACTAGAAACAGTGAGCTGAATTAAGTAAGATCAACTTGTGACAACGAGATCACAGTTGACTCTGAAATCCAACACTGTTTCCCAAAAAATTGCATCACATACCAGTCATTAACCAATGTGGGAGTTTAGAAACCAACAACAGCTCACCAACTTGAGTGACAGAAAAAAGCAAAAGACAATTTGGTCTTTTAGATGATAGGTAAATCAAGTCTTTTATTTAACACAATGAAAGAATGTGCAACACATATTGGGGACGGTTGTGGCTCAGGATGTGGAGCAGGTCGTCCACTAATCTGAAGATTGGTGGTTCGTTTCCAGGCTCCGTCAGTCCACATGCTGAAGTGTCCTTGGGCAAGATACTGAACCCCACATTGCTCCCGAAGGCTCTGCCATCGGTGTGTTAATGATTAGGCACCTTTCATGGCGACTCCTGCCATTAGTGTGTGAATGTGGCTTGTAGAGTAAAAAGTGCTTTAAGGAGGTCAGAAGACTAGAGAGTCGATATACAAATGCAGTCCATTTTACCATTTACACTGACTACTGCGTCACGTAGCTTCACATCGTCTGATGCATACCAACAAACATCTGTAGCACACACCAGACAGTATACAGATACTAGAAGTAGTAAAGATACAGTAGTCTGGATGCGCCAAACCAGGGAAGCGAACGCCTTTCTGGAGAGTTTACACATCCAGACACGATGACGCACATCAGTAAGCCAGCAATGCTTGTCGCCCTTTAAGGACAAACTTCTGGTATTATATTTTTAGGAAGTAAAACCTTGGAAATTAAGTCCTAATGATGAAACACTTGGATATGATTTTGAATTTAAATGTACAGTCATAATTTACATAGCCTTAAAAAAAACTGCGAGCTAACATAGCTAGCTCACCATACCCAGCTGGATTTAGAGAGACTAAAAAACATGAAGGTCTTGTTTGGGTGTGTAGTATTAACTTGAAAGGTAAAACAGGCACTGAACTTTTTCAGAGGCAAAGATTTATGGGTATAGTTGTAGAAAATTTGAGACCACTTGACTGTAGCCTGTTGAACAAAGTGCAGCTGAGAAGAAACACAGTGTCTGAAGTTTTAAATTGAGCTCTTCTGCCTTTTTGCCAAGTGTTCAACTGTGACTGTTAAAGACTGTTCACCTGAAGATCTGCTCTGGATGGAAACAACCAAAAAGGTGTTAACTTGTTTGTAGACGTTAAACAGTATGAAAACATTTATGAGGGCCAAATAAGGACCTCTAAGATCAAAAAAACTTTGAGTGATTTGACGCTACAGTCTTACCATGCATGCACAGTCACACACCAGTCATACCTTTCTGAATGTCCGATCAGTCTTTTACATTAGGGCGCGGACTTTGCCTGGTGAAACTAAAACATACAGGCTTTTTTTTGCGCAGTTGATTGAAGTGTACCTGGGGTTGATCCACACTCTTGTCTGTTTACCACGTGCCAAGGAACGCAAGTGTTCAGCGAGTCATGTTCAACCAGCCCTCCTGACGTATTTTGGGGTTGCTTGCAGACAGTCGTAGCCATTGTTAGACATCCCACTTTTTAATGCACATTTTGCCAAAACTAGCTACTACTATTTGGTAGAGCCTAGCTAAGAGTTTTGTCTTTGTTTCTGCTGTATTACCCTGAACGAAGATTCTTCTACAGTAGGCTTTTAAAGTGCATGAAGTGGGATCTTTTACAATGGTTGCCGCTGTAGTGACGACTGAACTCTTGCACTGTTTAAAACTAACTGTAAGTTTGTAAAAAAAAAGAAAAAAAGAAAAGAAAAGATAATTAAAGCCTATGGCCAGAGCATGTATTTATTGTATACAAGGTAAACTAGAATTGTGATCTTTTTCATGTATGTACTGTGAAATATGAAGATTGATCAAATGTATGTAAAGTACCTATCATTATTCTAATGTGACATACGTTGAATATAATTGTAACAATATTTTGTATATAAAATATTTATGAATTAATATGTATGTGTGTGCATGTTTTTTAACTGGCTTTGCAGGGTGACATCACAATTAAACAAAAAAAATCAAGCAATAATCCAGATATGAGATGTTAAATGTTTACTTTGACCTTTTTTATCGGCGAGCAAGGTGCAGGGGTCACATGACTGACTAAGACAGTTGAAGGTGCCAGTAGGCTAGTTTGTGCCTTAATTGCTAGTCTGATACTGTAACATCAAGTAACACATATATTATAGGAAAATTGTTATATTCTCTATAGCAAAGAGATAAATCAACCTGATGCGTTTCTTTATTCTTTCATTCAGTTTGGACAAATTGTGCAAGTAATTTACAAATATTTGCCCTAAATGTAGCCACCCTCCTCCAAATTATGACATATTCATTATGAATATTTACGTATGATGTCTAATTTATCATATGTTTAAAACCACATTTAAGCATCCCCTTAGTTTAACTTTTTAATTTCGGTATTATGGTTCTATAATTGATCTTTAATTTTCCAACCTGAGGTGAAACTGTGTGAGAAGTTCAGGTGGAGCTGTTAAGTATTACAGTATTTGACCAGATCAGACTGCCATAAACTTCACTGGCTAAAGAAAACTCACAGAAACTCAGAAGAAAAACCCAGTTGGCAGAGTAGACAGAATACACATATTTTTAATGAGACGTTGCCAATGGTTGACATTTTCTAATGATTGTTTTCAGTATTTTCCTGAGAATTTAAGTCTTTGCAGAAAACAAAAACCTTTACAACAGCTTGCAGACAATTATGAGACTCTAAAACTCATTAAAAAGCTAAAAAAAATGAATAAATAAAAGAAACTCTGGTGCTGAAGGTGTAATTGTGCTTGTGTTAATGTAACATTTTGAATTAAGACTTTTTCTAATCTTTTTGATCTATTTTCTCGTGTGTAAATGTTCTTTCACACATACTCAGGTGTTTTCAGCTACTGCTCATTAGATGCTCTGAGAAGAAGGTTTCATCGGCTGAAATAAAGCCACCTGTGTGGGTAGACCATGAACCTGCAGGACCTTTCAACTAACATATTTGTTTTCCACCACTGAAGTTAATATAGTCAAACAAGAAAATTAAGAGCTATAAAAGTATTAAGATAAGTCATGATCACGTAGCTCCCTCTTGTGTTTAAATCACAGACAGCTCTGACTGTTGGGTTTTTGAGAAATAAAACACTGGTAAAAATGATCAGTTCCAATGCTGTTTTAAATAGTGGATGATAAAAAAAAGTCACAAATCTAAAAAGCCCAGATATTTTTCAGGAGTTGGAAGAGGTCAAAACAATGTCAAAATCTGCTCAGTTCCTGTTTATAGAGGCGAACGCTGCTCTGTAACTCTGTCACCAGCAGATGGCGCCAAACATCTCCCTCAGAGTCAAATATTTTACTTTAAACTGAAAAACAACAACAAAACGGTAGTAATGGTGTTTGTTTCTTTTATTCTAATTAAACAACAGATTTACAACAGAAATAACTCATCAAAAGACCCAGATATGTACATTTTATTAAATAGAGTTGATTCAGAAAACATTTTTAGAACATAATTGTACTGGTGTTTGTTTCTTTTATGCTGATCATCATCTCAACATTGCAGTTTATCAATTCATGTATACACCACCAAAATGACACACACAGTCTGCAGAAGCTCTGTCAGAATTAAACTCTGAATTAAAATAAAAACTGTATTAAAATACTTGTTTCCAAAGAATAAATCAACACATTCACAACAGAAATAACTCATCAAAAGACTCAAGAATATAAAAATCTAAATGTGATGACTGAAACTGTCACAAAACTGAAACAATCAAAGCATTCAGTACAGTGGACATATACTACTATACAATGTTGTTTGACTAAAAACAAGATGCTGATAACCAGGATAATTAACAGCTTTGATGTGTAAAGTTTGTGGCCTGATGATGTGATACAGTTTCAGCATTTTGTAGTCATATTTTCTTGTGGATTCATCTTTATTTTAAGAGGTGACACAACTAACTTACACACTGAATCTATTTTTATAAAAGCCAAGAAAGCATCAGAGCAATCAGAGTATTTAACAACATCAGTAAATATTCTGTTGAAATTCATTACAAAGTCAGCACAATATCAAAAGCAGGAGTCACCATCTTTAATACATTTATTCTGAAGAGAAAATAACTAAATCCTGAACGGCTAAACGTCTTTAAAACAAATCAGATGATAACAAAAGTTTAGGTGTTCATGATATAAAAATAAAAAACAATATCTGTGACCACAAATCAGATCTATTGAAGAACAAAAGAACAAATAATAATCAATCAGAGCCAGAATGATTTTTGATACACTGAACAACTGAGACTCTGAATTAACTCATCAAAAGATTGATTTCTAATTACAATGAAAGTTTAAAAAGTTCCCCAGCAGTATTATTTCATACAGTCATTACAGTGTTTATTATATCTACATTATATTGTGTTCTTAATGAAAACAAGATGCTACTAACCAGGTTTAAAAGAAAAAATGATTTGATTTTACCTTTATAAAAGTTGATGATTTTTCTTCAATCAAACTTTATTTACATTGATAATGTGATCTAAATAGATATTGAAGTCAAAATATATAAGTAATAGTTTTAATAGTCCTTTAAAAGTGACTTTTTAAAATGGAAAACAATTATTAAGATTCACATGTCTCTGCTTTGTACATTAAAACCAGTTTGGATAATTTGTTTCATTGAGCAACAAAATTCAGTGACCCTCAACATGAAATCAAATATGCTTCAGACAAAAGAAAAAAAGAATAAAAAAGTAAAATCAAAATGATGATAACACAAACCTTCCTGAACATCACAGAG
Organism: Scomber japonicus; assembly: GCF_027409825.1. Taxonomy (NCBI): domain Eukaryota; kingdom Metazoa; phylum Chordata; class Actinopteri; order Scombriformes; family Scombridae; genus Scomber; species Scomber japonicus. The sequence goes on from NC_070586.1 coordinate 8,774,730, forward strand.
AAATCTCAGTTGGACAGATTTTGATATCAGTGGTTTTAGCATCACCAGACTTTCCAATACTGAAATAAGGGAAGAGTTTCTCAGTGAAAGTGTCTTTGTAAGTGTAGATGTGAGTCTTCTTTTCAGGGTTGTAGAAGGACACCGTCCTCCTGTCATAGTCCAGCTGGACTCTGATCCTCTGGAGACTCTTCTTCACTCTGACAGTCTTACCAAGACCATTAGTGTATTTTCCACTGCAATGCTTTAAACACCAGATTCCATATTTTGGTGAAGGATCTGCCTTTCCCTTCCTGTCAACTGACTCTTTAACCAAACCGACATCCCAGACAGGATGGTCTCCCACCTCCACCTCCCAGCTGTGTTTCCCTGAGCTGAAACCCTCAGAGCCCAGAACAATGGCATAATAAGTGTTTCTCTCTGGATTATCAGGGAGCTGCTGATCTGTGTCTCCATGTCTCACACTGGTCAGATCATCAGACAGATAGAGCCATCGGCTGGCAGTGTTTGGGTCCAGAATAACAGGACTGAAGTGGACCTTCTCCTTCATCTTCTCCCACACCCTGAATGACAGGTTGCCCAGGTGTTTGGCCTCATCTATCAGCGCTCCTGAGACCAGCTGTGGATCTGACAGTGAGCTCTGGGCTCTGGCTCTGGTCTGAGTTGGTTTATAACTGCTGAGGAATGACACGTTGTGTTTCTGCAGGTCTTCTTCAACAGCAGAGATACTGTCTGACAGAGAGGAGATCTGCTCCTGAATCCTCTCCATCTCTCTGCTCATAGTCTTCCCCTTCTGCTCCTCTTCCTCCCTCAGAGCTGCCAGTCTGGACTCCTCTTCCTCTTTCAGGAACTGGTGGAGCTTGTTAAACTCAGCTCTGATCTGCTTCTCTGTGGACAACAGCTGCTTCTTGGAGTGTTCAATCATTTCATTGTATGTTTTCTCCACTTGTTTGTATTTGTCCCTCTTGTCCTGTAGAGGCTTTAAGTCAGATTTCAGCTGGTCCTTCAGGTCACTGACTGCTTCTTCTACAGGAACCACCTTGTGACCGTTGTGGAGAGAAAACTCACAGACAGGACACACAGCTCTCTGTTCATCTTTACAGAATAATTTAGGCTCTTCTTGATGTTTGCTACATACCACCTCCCCCTTCTTTTCTCCCTTTTCTGTCTTAGATTATCCAGATTTCTGTTTCCGAGCAAATGAGCCAGCTAGTTCCTTCAGTGAAACGTTCACATATAGATGTTCCTTTGAAGATTTTCTTTTACAAATGGGACAGTTTTTGTTTTTAGCTTGTTCCCAGGTGATTTGCAGACAGCTTGAACAGAAGCTGTGGCTGCAGGTCAGAGACACAGGATCTCTGAACGTCTCTGAACACACATGGCAGCTCAGGAAACTTTCAACAAGAGCATCATTCTCAGCCATTTTCTTTGTTGTCTAAATGATCTTTCAATAGTCAGACTCACCAAGTTACTGTCCCTTCACTTGATCACTTTAAATCCTTCAAATGAGTGTTTTCCAGCAGAGATCTCACAACCTGTAATGGCGTCTCAGCTCTGATCAACAATGTCAAAATCTACTTTCATTTGTACTCACTTATGAACATGAAATAAGCAGAGGATGGTCCTTTAGTCCTTCAGGGGGGAGTGAACGTTTCAACTGACTGACATTATTCCAGCTTTACAACATTTTTTTCTGAACTAGCAGGAACATGTAGCAGGAACATGTACCAGGAAACATTTTCTACATACATGTTTTGTTTATTTCTTTATAAATATTTTTTTCTCACTTTGAACAATTTATTGTTGTTTATTCTTTCCCCCAAATGTTCTGCTTCAGTTATAGTTTCATATATTTTCCAGTTCAGGATCACACAAGGAGGACTTGAGTCTGTCCCATCATGCAGTGGTTGAAAGATCATTATCATAAGATTAACAGTGAAGATTGAAATGTTCCTGAATGCAGATCTGCAGGCTGAGTCAGAGTACACTTCCTTTATTTTGGTTTCATTCAGGGTTGGTGAAATATTTAAATCAACTTTGTGTGTTTAATCTGCAGCTCATAAGTGGCATCAATCATGTGAACATAGCATGTGGCTTATTTTGTTTCAAAATTATTATTTTTTATTTTCTTAATTGTTTTAATATCTGTTCTCTGTTTTTTTAGACAACTTGAAAATGATCATCAGTCCCTGAGCCTATAACCTTTGAGCATTACTCACTTCTATGATGTTAAATAATCTAAATATCTGTAGATTTCTCTCTGAGTACCAGAGGACCTGACAACCTTATCTATATTTCTACTGTATTGTATGATGTGGCTGCTGCTGTGTTTTGCTTATTATCTTGATTTTATGTAACATTGTTTTATTTATTGTCTTTTAATGTTCTTTGATTGTCCACCTTGATGTTTGTTCTTGGTTATATTTATTAGTAGATGGACAATTTTAATGCTGATCGTCTTTAGGTGTTAGCCCAGTTTTTTAAAATTCATTTTGGTCAAGTCACTTTTTATCCTTTTGAAACCCCCGGTTACCAAAACAGTGAAATAAAATAAATTAGATAAATTAGAAAATTGATTAGAGAAAGGTTCATTTATGTGGATTTGAATAATGAAATTAATTAATTAAAAAAATAAATAATTCATTTTTAAATGTATGAACACAATAACCGTTATACCAGCATGTGTGGAGGTTGTGTACTCTATCTCTGTTGAGTTGTGTTGTGAAAGAAGCACCACCACCGTCACTTTTGACATCAACCTACCATTTATTCTGATGGTAAAAGGAGTGATATCCCACAGTCAGTCTCTCACATGGACTTCTCCAAAAAAAAGTTTTTGTTTGTTTGTTTGTTTTTTATTGAACTGGGATGAGCAAGTGGAGATCAGTAGGGGGGAGTGTAGCAGAGTTAATGAACATTTCTAACTATCCTGTTTTTAATATATATTTGCACTGATTTTAATTCATTATTGGTCTGTTTCCTATTGTGTTATGTATTTTATTATTTTATTATTGTATTATTTATTTTCTCTGCATAAGAATAATGTATATTACTACAGAGACTATGAGAGTAATATGAGTGCAGCGCCCTCTGCTGGCCCCCTGCAGATTTGACTCAAACTCAGTCTCTCACATGGACTTCTCAAAAATGCTAAAATAAAATAACATAAAATAATATACGTTTCCTATTGTGTTATGTATTTAATTTTTCTATCATTTTATTATTTCATTTCTCTGCATAAGAATAATGGACATTACCACCGAGACTATGAGAGTAATATGAGTGCAGCGCCCTCTGCTGGCCCCCTGCAGACTTCGTGGTGCACCCTGAACTCAGCTAACAGTCTGTGAAAGCCGTTTCTGTGGTAGGTGCTCATTTTATCAGCTCCGTAAAAATAGAGATATTAACCGCGTTTTTATGGCTAAAAGAAGTGTGTTTTCTGTATCTTGTATGATGACTTAAGCTTCCGATCACTGGAGAAAATACTGTATGTCAATATTACCGGTGTTTTGAATAGTTTAAGTCAGGTTGTTGAGAGCACCACGTTATGGTGGTTTGCTAACTTAATCTCTGTATGTAAATAGTATGGAGTAGCTGCTAGCTAGCACCGAGTCAAACGTATTTTTATTTTATGTTATTTTATTTGAGCATTTTTGAGAAGTCCACGTGAGAGACTCAGTTCAGGGTGCACCCCACCAGGTCTGCAGTTGCCCAGCAGAGGGCGCTGCACTCATATTACTCATAGTCTCTGTGGTAATATCCATTATTCTTATTCAGAGAAAATAAACAATAAAATACATAACACAATAGGAAACTTAAGTTATTTTATGTTATTTTATTTTAGCATGTTTTACAAGTCTATGTGAGGGAGCTGACTACTATTTTGAGTTGTGTGTATAGAAAACAGTTTGTGTATAAGTTCATGTTAAAGTTGTACTAGTTATACTATGAGTATCATATTTTGTGGGCGGAAGCTAAATTAATATACAACCTGTGTGTAATTGTATTATTGATTTTTAATGTCTTAATGATGGAAAAGAGGGGAAAAAGAGAGAGACGGGAAAACGTGATAAGATGATAAGGAAGAATACAAGTTTTATTTTGTAAATGTCAATCAAATGATAATTTGTAAATATAGAACAACTGTGATTTTGAAAAAGAAAAAGGTGTTTGATCTGTGTAGTGATGATGTTTTTTTGCTTTGTTGTTACAAGGCCAGGTCCTCCTTTTCTTCGTCCTCTTCATCCCTCCATCCTCTTCGTCCTCTCCATCATCTTCATCTTCGTCTGCATCATAACCATCAGAGATCTTCATTCTTCAGTTCGGCTGGTTCCTGTAGTGAACATTACAGTAGGGCTGAAGTGGTGAGTTGACCCTTGAGTCTGTCAGAAAAGTTTGATGTCTTGTTTTCTTTCTTTTTATTGATAATTGAGGGTTTTTGGGGTTTTTTAAAAAAATATTGTTGTTATTGTTATTTTGCCAGCATTTTATTTTGTTAAGTTTAGAAAAGGAAGAACAGAGTTGAACGAACCACCTGTGGGGTAGAGACAACAAAAATAGGATTTATCAAACCAAAATAGGAATAAATACTTTTATTATAACCTAATTTAAAACAAAGACATTTTAATCAAACAGAAATGAATTTACCACTCAATTTAAAACTATATTAATTAATAATTAACAATAATTAGACACCTTTTCTGCTTGCTGTGTGTGATTTTTTTGTGTTTGTGCAGTTTGTAAATGATTTTTTTTATATTTTCTGGGTGTAAACTTGTATGACAGCCAGTATTTATCCGTTTTTCCGTCATTTATAACCAGCCACATGTCTGTAACTGCAAATCTACCTGGTCTTAATGAGCCTTCTGCTCAGTTACACAAATAAGTAATTGTCAAATATTTTAATTTTAAAAAATACATGAATGTTGTGTCAACATCCTGAAGATATTTTGAATAAATAAGTATCATAACCTCCTTATTTAGATTTGTTTCTCTTGCAGCAGTTATTCTTCAAAGAGTACAGCTTTCTACTTTTAGTCCTTCAAAGTTTGTTTTTCAGCAGAGATCTCTCAGCCTGTAACAATGTCTCAGCTCTGATCAACAATGTCAAAATCTGCTGTCAGTTCCTGTTCATAGAGGTGAACGCTGCTCTGTAACTCTGCCACCAGCAGATGGCGCCAAACATCTCCCTCAGAGTCAAATATTTTACTCTAAACTAAAAATCAACAACAAAACTGTATTGTAATGGTGTTTCTTTTATTCTAATTAAACAACAGATTTGCAGCATAAATAACTCAACAAAAGACGCAGATATGTACATTTTATGAAATAGAGTTGATTCAGAAAACATTTTTAAAACATAATTGTACTGGTGTTTGTTTCTTTGACACTGATCATCATCTCAACATTGCAGTTTATCAATCCATGTATACACCACCACAATGACACACACAGTCTGCAGAAGCTCTGTCAGAATTAAACTCTGAATTAAAATAAAAACTGTATTAAAACACTTGTTCCCAAAGAATAAAACAACACACTCACAACAGAAAAAACTCATCAAAAAAAAAAATGTGATGACTGAAACTGTCACAAAACTGAAACAATCAAAGCATTCAGTACAGTGGATATATACTACTATACAATGTTGTTTGACTAAAAACAAGATGCTGATAACCAGGATAATTAACAGCTTTGATTTGTAAAGTGTGTGGCCTGATGATGTGATACAGTTTCAGCATTTTGTAGTCATATTTTCTTTTGGATTCATCTTTATTTTAAGAGATGACACAACTAACATATACACTATATCTATTTTTTAAAAGCCAAGAAAGCATCAGAGCAATCAGAGTATTTAACAACATCAGTAAATATTTTGTTGAAATTCATTACAAAATCAGCATAACATCAAAAGCAGGAGTCACCATCTTTAATACATTTATTCTGAAAATAAATAAATCCTGAGCGTCTTTAAAACAATTCAGATGAGAACAAAAGTTTAGGTGTTCATGATATAAAAATAAAAAACAATATCTGTGACAACAAATCAGATCTGTTGAAGAACAAAATAACAAATAATTAATAATCAATCAGAGCCAGAATGATTTTTGATAAACTGAACAACTGAGACTCTGAATTTAAAGTGTAAAAAAACTGAATTAACTCATCAAAAGATTGATTTCTAATTACAATGAAAGTTGAAAAGTTCCCCACCTGTATTATTTCATACAGTCATTACAGTGTTTATTATATTTATATTATATTGTGTTCTGAATAAAAACAAGATGCTACTAACCAGGTTTAAAAGTTATAATAAAAACAGATTTGATTTGTACCTTTTATAAAAGTTCAACCTCAGATGATGTAACACAGTCTCAGTGATACAGTGATGATTTTATTTATCTTCAAATAATGTGATCTAAATAGATACTGAAGTCTTTAAAAAATGAAAAAATGTTTTTGAAGATTCATGTGTCTGCTTTGTACATTAAAACCAGTTTGGATAATTTGTTTCATTGAGCAACAAATATCAGTGACCCTCAACATGAAATCAAATCTGCTTCAGACAAAAGAAAAAAGAATAAAAAAGTAAAATCAAAATGTTGATAACACAGACCTTCCTGAACATCACAGAGAAATCTCAGTTGGACAGATTTTGATATCAGTGGTTTTAGCATCACCAGCTCGTCCAATTTCAAAAACAGGAAAGAGTTTCTCAGTGAAAGTGTCTCTGTGAGTGTAGATGTGAGTCTCGTCTTCAGGGTCGTAGAAGGACACCTCCCCCCTGTCATAGTCCAGCTGGACTCTGATCCTCTGGAGAATCTTCTTCTCTGTGACAGTCTTACTAAGACCATTAGTGTATTTTCCACTGCGATGTACTAAACACCAGATTCCAGATTCTGGTGAAAGAAATCGCTCTCCCATCCTGTCAGCTGACTCTTTAACCAAACCCACAGTGCAGTCAGGATGGTCTCCCACCTCCACCTCCCAGCTGTGTTTCCCTGAGCTGAAGCCCTCAGAGCCCAGAACAGTGGCATACTTAGTGTGTCTCTCTGGATTATCAGGGAGCTGCTGATATGTGTCTCCTTTTCTCACACTGGTCAGATCATCAGACAGATAGAGCCATCGGCTGGCAGTGTTTGGGTCCAGAATGACAGGACTGAAGTGGACCTTCTCCTTCATCTTCCCCCAGACTGTGAAGGACAGGTTGCCCAGGTGTTTGGCCTCATCTATCAGCGCTCCTGAGACCAGCTGTGGATCTGACAGTGAGCTCTGGGCTCTGGCTCTGGTCTGAGTGGGTTTATAACTGCTGAGGAATGACACGTTGTGTTTCTGCAGGTCTCCTTCAACAGCAGAGATACTGTCTGACAGAGAGGAGATCTGCTCCTGAATCCTCTCCATCTCTCTGCTCATAGTCTCCCCCTTCTGCTTCCCTTCCTCCCTCAGAGCTGCCAGTCTGGACTCCTCTTCCTCTTTCAGGAACTGGTGGAGCTTGTTGAACTCTGCTCTGATCTGCTTCTCTGTGGACAACAGCTGCTTCTTGGAGTGTTCAATCATTTTATTGTATGTTTTCTCCACTTGTTTGTATTTGTCCCTCTTGTCCTGTAGAGGCTTTAAGTCAGATTTCAGCTGGTCCTTCAGGTCACTGACGGCTTGCTCTACAGGAACCACATTGTGACTGTGGTGGAGAGAAAACTCACAGGAAGGACACACAGCTCTCTGTTCATCTTTACAGAACAATTTAGGCTCTTCTTGATGTTTGCTACACACCACCTCCACCTTCTTTTCTCCTTTTTCTGTCTCAGATGATCCAGCTTTCTGTCTCCCAGCAAAGGAGTCAGCTAGTTCCTTCAATGAAAAGTTCACCAGAAGATCATCTTTGGAGGATTTTCTTTTACAAATGGGACAGTTTTTGTTTTTAGCTTGTTCCCAGAATTGTTGCAGACAGCTTGAACAGAAGCTGTGGCTGCAGCTCAGAGACACAGGATCTCTGAAAGTCTCTGAACACACATGGCAGCTCAGGAAACGTTCTAAAAGAGCATCACTCGCAGCCATTTTCTCTGTTGTCTAAATGATCTTTCAATCGTCAGACTCACCAAGTTACTGTCTCTTCACTTGATCACTTCAAATGAGTGTTTTCCCGCAGAGATTTCACACCCTGTAATGGCGTCTCAGCTTTGATCAACAATGTCAATATTTACTTTAAATTCTTTCACTGTAAATGATTAAGATCAGGAAATGATGTAATGTAGCTTTGTCACCAGCAGATGGTGCCGTCAGGACGTCTTTCAGAGGTACATTTTTAATTCTTCATTCATTACAGTAATATTTCCATGGACAGTCATCTGTAGGCTAAACTAACACTAAAGATTTAAACATTACAGTTTATATAAATTCAACAAACACAAAACTTTAGTCCTCCAGTGAGCAGTGAACACTTCAGCTTTCACAGAACATGTAGGTACTGAGTGAAACTGGTTTATTTAGTCTTCATTTGTCCTTTTCTGTGTTGTACAGCTTGCTGCTATCATCTATTGCACAGCTCAAATGTTACCCTGCAATAAAGGAATAAAAGTGGAATAACAATTGACAGTTTATATGTTTATATTAAGTCCAACTGGCAAAACGTATTTAATATTTATTTTATGAGTAGTTTTTAAACAAATTGAAGTGAATTCTGAACTATTTTCCAAGATTCATTTTCATCCTTTTTCCAACAGTATATGTGCAAACAACACTAGTGATACAGAGAGCAGAAAGTATAAAATATAACATATATGTGCAGCTTTTATCAGTCATGATGATGTCACTGATTTACATTTTAACAGTGAAATATTTGTGGCATAAAGTGTTTGACAGGAGGCAAATATATCTCCAGCCTTGTCCTTTAATTTAAAGTGAATATTGTTGAACAGAACATCAAGTGATGAGGAAGCAGCAGGATTATAAAGTGGGTGACCTTTGACCTCATGGCACAGAGCAAAGTCTTGCTGAACCAAACTGAATGAAAAAATTCAAAACCTCAAGTCTTTTTTTTCACTTTAATCTTTCAAGTTAAAATTGTGAAAGCCAACATGAAAATAATCTTTATACAACATTTAAATCACAATCCTTATCAACACTTTTACTGAAGAAATACACATTCTCAAACTGATAATAGATTTATTTCTGGAGGAAAATGTTGTAAATTATTTATTTTGAATTGAAGAGCCTCTTTTAGAGTTTATGTTCATGTCTTGAAGCAGTTAGAGTAAACACACATACATTCAATTTTATCATCTGTGGATTTGTTTAGTAAAGTTTTCCCTCCTTTCCTCACTATTTCAGTATTTGACACACACAGCGAGGTACAGACCAGTGTGAGAATAAACGCGTCTACTGTATTGGAACTGTTTATTTACCCCTACAACTTCCAGGCCACTAGGGGCATAGTTCTTTCATTCGTATTGCTGCCCCAGGCAATAGCTATGGAGTTTATTCCCTATCTTAATTCAAGAGCATATTAAATGGATTTGAGAGCAGTATTTATTGATTTCATGCTCAGATTTTGTGATATTTTCTCTCAAAACTCTGCTCTCGCGCTCAAATTTGCTCTGTGCATGCTCGCACTGTGTCCTCGCACTCGGTTACAACGCTGCTCGCACAGATTTCCTGCGCTCACACTCGAGTTCTTCCGCTCGCACTCAAGTAGTTTGTGCTCGCGGATCTCTGCTCTGCTCTCGGATTTTTTGTGGATCAAAGCTGTCAACCAATAGAAGGCCGGCTAGTATTGACCAATCAGACTGTCCCTGTTTTTTTACGGGTGCGTTTGCTGTTCTTGGACCCTTCTAACCATAGACATATATATATGTCTATGCTTCTAACCCTGTTCAAACACAAAACAATCATCTGTGTCACATAAAACAGTTGTTTATTTTCCCATCAGCAGTAAATAAGATAGATATAAGATATCAACATTATCATTCATTTGGAGTCATGACACCGGTGACTGTACGTCCAATATTCACTCTCTTTTCTCTTTGTTTTTGCTCTCTAACAACTCCTGAGGGAAATATTCAGCTCTTTAGCTGCTAAATCCTCCTCAAACATAATTAACAGCTCAATATTTTGGGGTTTTGTAGAGTGGATTTTTAGAGCTTTCTCTCTTAAAACAGCTGAGCACTGACAGTGAACCAAAAGCATAAACCAAAACACTGACCAACAGTGGTCAAAAAAATGAAAGAAACCCCATTTATTACAGCACCGGAGGTCAGGAGTGGATAAACCCGGTTGAAATAGTGCCCGCCCCTATGCGACGCTCCTCAAAGAACAACGAACGCACCCACAAACAAACAGGGACAGTCTGATTGGTCAATACTAGCCGGCCTTCTATTGGTTGACAGCTTTGATCCACAAAAAATCCGAGAGCAGAGCAGAGATCCGCGAGCACAAACTACTTGAGTGCGAGAGGAAGAACTCGAGTGCGAGCGCAGGAAATCTGTGCGAGCAGCGTTGTAACCGAGTGCGAGGGAGCAAATTTGAGCGCGAGAGCAGAGTTTTGAGAGAAAATATCACAAAATCTGAGCATGAAATCAATAAATACTGCTCTCAAATCCATTTAATATGCTCTTGAATTAAGATAGGGAATAAACTCCATAATAGCAAGCAACAGGAAGTGATGTAACAGGAAGTTATTTTGTTTGTCTGCGCCACAATAAGAGTATGGTTGTGTCATGGCAACGGCAAAATGCTCCGTCTTTATATGCAGTTATTAAGTTAGTTATATTTGTTTCTAGCCCTGTGAGTGGAAATATAAGTAAGTGAACATGTTATAGATAATTATTAGAATGTACACTGTTAATTATTATGACATATTCGTAATGTTTAGCAACGTTTTGAGTAACTTTGTTGGCACGTATAACGGTAGATTTCAGGCTTCAAGCGACCGTTGAATTGACAGATAAGCTAACTTGTATATGCCCAGCTATTGTTTATTAATGAATGCTTTTCTGTATTTTTATATGTCCATTTCAGTTTCACACTTTCTTGTAATAAATCGTAACCTACTGCAACACCTGCCTGTTCCTTGGAGGATATAATGCAAGGGTGAGTTTAGCTGGCTGTGAATCTCAATACACGACAAGAGTCACATTGGGTGCAACAGTACAACGCCATTAAAATAAACAGACTGAACAACTCTTCTCTAACATCACGCTTTATTACTCACATGTTTTGGCTTTTTTCCATCAGGGTGGTATGAGGTTGTTTCAGGTTTCTTTATATACAATCCGTTAATTTGTCATGTGACTTTACAAAAATGAATATTAACTAAATAAGTTAGGACTGTTCATAAATGTTGAAGAGGAGACACAAAGATTATGAGACTGTGCTCTGAAAACTGAAGTTGAAAGAGTTTAAGTGAAAAGTTTCATGTTTTCTGAAGAAGAAATTCAGATTTAAACCTTTAATGGGTTTGAAATAAAAACTGTATTTTGCAAAAACTGGTTGTTTAATAGTTTTGTAACATTTTACCTTTTATAGAGTCACATGACTATTTTATAGATGTATGTAAATAAACTGAAACAACCTGTATCTCCTTTTCTGACTGACAAACATTAGGAATGAAAACTGCTTGTGATTAAATGACACATCATGACAAGCAGCATCCATCAGACTTACATTTTTATTAAATAAAGTTGATTCAGAAAACAGATGATGTGATACAGTTTCAGCATTTTGTAGTCATATTTTCTTGTGGATTCATCTTTATTTTAAGAGGTGACACAACTAACTTACACACTAAATCTATTTTTTTTAAAGCCAAGAAAGCATCAGAGCAATCAGAGTATTTAACAACATCAGTAAATATTCTGTTGAAATTCATTACAAAGTCAGCATAATATCAAAAGCAGGATTCACCATCTTTAATACTTTTATTCTAAAGAGAAAATAAATAAATCCTGAACGGCTCAACGTCTTTAAAACAATTCAGATGAGAACAAAAGTTTAGGTGTTCATGATTTGAAAATAAAAAACAATATCTGTGACAAAAAATCAGAACTGCTGAAGAACAAAATAACAAACAATTAATAATCAATCAGAGCCAGAATGATTTTTGATACACTGAACAACTGAGACTCTGAGTTTAAAGTGTAAAATAAACTGAGTTAATTCATCAAAAGATTGATTTCTAATTACAATGAAAGTTTAAAAAGTTCCCTACCTGTATTATTTCATACAGTCATTACAGTGTTTATTATATTTATATTATATTGTGTTCTGAATAAAAACAAGATGCTACTAACCAGGTTTAAAAGTTATAATAAAAACAGATTTGATTTGTACCTTTTTATAAAAGTTCAACCTCAGATGATGTAACACAGTCTCAATAATACAGTGATGATTTTATTTATCTTGATAATGTGATCTAAATAGATACTGAAGTCTTTAAAAAGTGACTTTTTAAAATGGAAAACAATTATTAAGATTCACATGTCTCTGCTTTATACATTAAAACCAGTTTGGATAATTTGTTTCATTGAGCAACAAAATTCAGTGACCCTCAACATGAAATCAAATATGCTTCAGACAAAAGAAAAAAAGAATAAAAAAGTAAAATCAAAATGATGATAACACAAACCTTCCTGAACATCACAGAGAAATCTCAGTTTGACAGATTTTGATATCAGTGGTTTTAGCATCACCAGACTTTCCAATACAGAAATAAGGGAAGAGTTTCTCAGTGAAAGTGTCTCTGTGAGTGTAGATGTGAGTCTCGTCTTTAGGGTCGTAGAAAGACACCTCCCCCCTGTCATAGTCCAGCTGGACTCTGATCCTCTGGAGACTCTTCTTCTCTGTGACAGTCTTACCAAGACCATCAATGTATTTTTCATTGCAATGTAGTAAACACCAGAATCCATATTCTGGTGAAACAAATATTTTTCCCTTCCTATCAACTGACTCTTTAACCAAACCCACAGACCAGTCAGGATGGTCTCCCACCTCCACCTCCCAGCTGTGTTTCCCTGAGCTGAAGCCCTCAGAGCCCAGAACAATGGGACCATAAATGTTTCTCTCTGGATTATCAAGGAACTGCTGATATGTGTCTCCTTGTCCCACACTGGTCAGATTATCAGACAGATAGAGCCATCGGCTGGCAGTGTTTGGGTCCAGAATGACAGGACTGAAGTGGACCTTCTCCTTCATCTTCTCCCAGACTCTGAAGGACAGGTTGCCCAGGTGTTTGGCCTCATCTATCAGCGCTCCTGAGACCAGCTGTGGATCTGACAGTGAGCTCTGGGCTCTGGCTCTGGTCTGAGTGGCTTTATAACTGCTGAGGAATGACACGTTGCGTTTCTGCAGGTCTTCTTCAACAGCAGAGATACTGTCTGACAGAGAGGAGATCTGCTCCTGAATCCTCTTCATCTCTCTGCTCATAGTCTTCCCCTTCTGCTCCTCTTCCTCCCTCAGAGCTGCCAGTCTGGACTCCTCTTCCTCTTTCAGGAACTGGTGGAGCTTGTTGAACTCTGCTCTGATCTGCTTCTCTGTGGACAACAGCTGCTTCTTGGAGTGTTGAATCATTTCATTGTATGTTTCCTTCACTTCTTTGTATTTGTCCCTTTTGTCCCGTAGAGGTTTTAAGTCAGATTTCAGCTGGTCCTTCAGGTCACTGACTGCTTGTTCTACAGTAACCACATTGTGATCTTTATGGTGAGGAAAATCACAGGAAGGACACACAGCTCTCTGTTCATCTTTACAGAATAATTTAGGCTCTTCTTGATGTTTGCTACACACCACCTCCACCTTCTTTTCTCCTTTTTCTGTCTCAGATGATCCAGCTTTCTGTCTCCCAGCAAATGAGTCAACTAGTTCCTTCAGTGAAAAGTTCACTAGTGGATGATCCTTTGAAGATTTTCTTTTACAAATGGGACAGTTTTTGTTTTTAGCTTGTTCCCAGAATTTTGGCAGGCAGCTTGAACAGAAGCTGTGGCTGCAGCTCAGAGACACAGGATCTCTGAAAGTCTCTGAACACACATGGCAGCTCAAGTAACTTCGGAGAAGAGCTCTCTCAGCCATTTTCTCTGTTTTCCAAATTGTTTTCAAAGAAAGACTTACCAATTTCTAATTTCCAAAAAGGTTGTTTCTTTCTTTCCGTCAGTGATCCCAACCCTGTAATGGCATTGTGGCTTGTTTCAAAATGCCAGAATCAGCATTCACCTTCACCATCCTCTTTCATTTGTTAATCATTTTTGGTTATAAAAGCTGCTTTCTGCTTTTATTACCAACAGATAGAAGAAGATGTGTCCTAAAACCTGTGCACTTTGTCCTGAAGCAATAAAAGTTTATTCTGGACAGTGACAGAAATCTAAACACAGACTGCAAAGTTAAGATTTTGATCCCACTAATGTAGCAGATGTGTACTGCATCACAAAGTTAAATACACTTCAGGTCACAGTGCAGATTGATGATCTGATTGAAAAACAGATAATAGTCTCAAGATGACATTTATTTACTGTATGATGTGAGGAAACATTAATGATATGTGTTTGTGAATGTCTTTGTTCATAAGCTATGTTTATTTGTTAGGATGGAAAAGACAATGTCAGTGTCAGTACCTTTTTTCTGGTTACACTTATTTACTCGTCTTTGAACTCTGTGTCTAACATGTTTTACTCCTGCCCTTTAGACTCTAAGGTGCATCCGTGCATTGTGATACACAGAGTAGTTCTCATGTACTTCCTTATGATGTGTTGTTTTATATCATTTTAAAAAAACAACAGCTGCATACTTTTCTGTCTATTTCTGTCATCATAAATAATCCAATGTGAGTATTTGACACACACAGCGAGGTACAGACCAGTGTGAGAATTAACACGACTCCATTGAAATAAACAGGCTGAACAACTCTTCTCTAATACATCACGCTTTATTACTCACATGTTTTAGCTTTTTCCATCAGGGTGGTATGAGGTTGTTTCAGGTTTCTTTATATACAGTCTGTTAATTTGTCATGTGACTTTACAAAAATAAATATTAATTAAATAAGTTAGGACTGTCCATAAATGTTGAAGAGGAGACACAAAGATTGTGAGACTGTGTTCAGTGAGAAATTTCATGTTTTCAGGAGAAGAAATTCAGATTTAAACCTTTACTGGGTTAAATAAAATTAGTGTATTTTGCAAAAACTGGTTGTGTTGCGTCATTAAGCAACAAAATTCAGTGACCCTCAACATGAAATCAAATCTGTTTCAGAGAAAAGAAAAAAATATTAAAAATGTTGATAATACAAACCTTCCTGAACATCACAGAGAAATCTCAGTTTGACAGATTTTGATATCAGTGGTTTTAGCATCACCAGCTAGTCCAATTTCAAAAACAGGGAAGAGTTTCTCAGTGAAAGTGTCTCTGTGAGTGTAGATGTGAGTCTCGTCCATTAGTGTATTTTCCACTGCTATGCTTTCAACACCAAAACAGTGAAATAAAATAAATTAGATAAATTAGAAAATTGATTAGTGAAATGTTCATTTATGTGGATTTAAATAATTAAATTAATTAATTAAAAAAATAGATAATTAATTTTTAAAGATATGAACATAATAACCGTTATACCAGCATGTGTGGTAGTTGTGTACTCTATCTCTGTTGCGTTGTGTTGTGAAAGAAGCACCACCACCGTCACTTTTGGCATCAACCTGCCATTTATTCTGATGGTAAAAGGAGTGATATCCCACAGTCAGTCTCTCAACATGGACTTCTCCAAAAAAAAAAAGTTTTTGTTTGTTTGTTTGTTTTTTATTGGACTGGGATGGGCAAGTGGAGATCAGTAGGGGGGGGGTGTAGCAGAGTTAATGAACATTTCTAACTGTCCTGTTTTTAATATATATTTGCACTGGTTTTAATTTATTATTGGTCATTTGTCTGTTTCCTATTGTGTTATGTATTTTATTATTTTATTATTGTATTATTTATTTTCTCTGCATAAGAATAATGTATATTACTACAGAGACTATGAGAGTAATATGAGTGCAGCGACCTCTGCTGGGCCCGTGCAGACCTGGCTCAAACTCAGTCTCTCACATGGACTTCTCAAAAATGCTAAAATAAAACACATAAAATAATATACGTTTCCTATTGTGTAATATATTACATTTTTCTAGTATTTTATTATTTAATTTCTCTACATAAGAATAATGGATATTACCACAGAGACCATGAGAGTAATATGAGTGCAGCGCCCTCTGCTGGGCAACTGCAGACTTGGTGGTGCACCCTGAACTCAGCTAACAGTCTGTGAATGCCGTTTCTGTGGTAGGTGCACATTTTATCAGCTCCGTAAAAATAGAGATATTAACCGTGTTTTTATGGCTAAAAGAAGTGTGTTTTCTGTATCTTGTATGATGACTTAAGCCTCCGATCACTGGAGAAAATACTGTATGTCAATATTACCGGTGTTTTGAATTGTTTAAGTCAGATTGTTGAGAGCACCACGTTATCGGTGGTTTGCTAACTTAATCTCTGTATGTAAATAGTATGGAGTAGCTGCTAGCCGTCACCAAATCAAATGTATCTTATTTTATGTTATTTTCTTTGAGCATTTTTGAGAAGTCCACGTGAGAGACTCAGTTCAGGGTGCACCCCACCAGGTCTGTAGTTGCCCAGCAGAGGGCGCTGCACTCATTACTCTCATAGTCTCTGTGGTAATATCCATTATTCTTATTCAGAGAAAATAAATAATACAATACATAATACAATAGGAAACTTGTCTTATTTTATGTTATTTTATTTTATCATTTTTGACAAGTCCTTGTGAGAGAGCTGACTATGTTGAGTTGTGTGTGTATAGAGAACCGTTTGTGTATAAGTTCATGTTAAAGTTGTATTAGTTATACTATGAGTATCATATTTTGTGGGCTGAAGCTAAATTAATATACAACCTGTGTGTAATTGTATTATTGATTTTTAATGTCTTAATGATGGAAAAGAAAAAAGAGAGAGAGAAGGGAGAACATGATAAGATGATAAGGAAGAATGCACGTTTTATTTTGTAAATGTCAATCAAATGATAATTTGTAAATATAGAACAACTGTGATTTTGAAAAAGAAAAAGGTATTTGATCTGTGTAGTGATGATTTTTTTTTTGCTTTGTGGTTACTAGGCAGGTCCTCTTCCTTCTCATCTTCATCATCTTCATCCTCATCTGCATCATAACCATCTGAGATCTTCATTCTTCAGTTCGTCTGGTTCCTGTAGTGAACATTACAGTAGGGCTGAAGTGGTGAGTCGATCCCTGAGCCTGTCAGAAAAGTTTGATGTCTTGTTTTCTTTCTTTTTATTGATAATTGAGGGTTTTTAAAAAATATATTGTTGTTATTGTTATTTTGCTAGCATTTTATTTTGTTGAGTTTAGAAAAGGAAAAATAGGGTTGAACGAACCACCTGTGGGATAGAGAAAACAAAAATAGGATTTATCAAACCAAAATAGGAATAAATAGTTTAATTATAGCCTAATTAGTAAACAAAAAATAAATACATTTTAATCAAACAGAAATACATTTAGCACTCAATTTGAAACTATATTAATACTTAATTAATAATTAACAATAATTAGATACTTACCTGACTGGATTCCTGGTCATATCTGAAAAAAAAGAGGGAAAAGTGGATTTATTTTTGTATTTATTTATTTTTATTTTATACATGTGGTAGTGTTATTGTTATATATATCCAAATTGTGTGTTGAGTCCTCTTTTGTTGTGTACTAGAGAGACTAATTTAATTTAAAAACTACATCTTCTGGTTGTTACACTTTCTTTTATGATACTGATGCTCTGTCTCACTGAGTGTCTGTTGATCGTCTTCCTCCTGTCTGCATGAGGTGACCGTATACTGCACAGTCACACCTTTTCTGCTTGCTGTGTGTGTTTTTGTGTGTTTGTGCAGTGTGTAAATGCACATTAGCATCTTCCTCCCATTTCTGCCCTAAAACAGCACAAAGTCAAACCATTTTTTATATTTTCTCGGTGTAAACTGGTATGACAGTCAGTATTTATCCGTTTTGGTTTCAAGTTTTCCGTCATTTATAACCAGCCACATGGCTGTAACTGCAAATCTATCTGGTCTTAATGAGCCTTCTGCTCAGTTACACAAATAAGAAATGATCAAATATTTTAATTGGAAACAACACATGAATGTTGTCTCAATATCCTGAATATATTATGAATAAATAAGTAACCTTATTATTTAGATTATTTGCTTCTCTTGCAGTGGTTATTCTTCAAAGAGTTCAGACAAAACACTGAAACAGCTTTCTACTTTTAGTCCTTCAAAGTTTGTTTTTCAGCAGAGATCTCTCAGCCTGTAACAATGTCTCAGCTCTGATCAACAATGTCAAAATCTGCTCAGTTCTTGTTTATAGAGGTGAACGCTGCTCTGTAACTCTGTCACCAGCAGATGGCACCAAACATCTCCCTCAGAGTCAAATATTTTACTCTAAACTAAAAATCAACAACAAAACTGTATTGTGATTGGTGTTTGTTTCTTTTATTCTAATTAAGCAATAGATTTACAACAGAAATAACTCATCAAAAGACCCAGATATGTACATTTTATTAAATAGTTGAGAGTTAAGAGTTGATTCATAAAACAGTTTTGAAACATAATTGTAGTGGTGTTTGTTTCTTTTATGGTGATCATCATCTCAACATTGCAGTTTATCAATCCATGTATACACCACCAAAATGACACACAGTCTGCAGAAGCTCTGTCAGAATTAAACACTGAATAAAAATAAAAACTATATTAAAACACTTGTTCCCAAAGAATAAATTAACACATTCACAACAGAAATAACTCATCAAAAGACTCAAGAATATAAAAATATAAATCTGATGACTGAAACTGTCACAAAACTGTAACAATCAAAGCATTCAGTACAGTGGATATATACTACTATACAATGTTGTTTGACTAAAAACAAGATGCTGATAACCAGGATAATTAACAGCTTTGATTTGTAAAGTTTGTGGCCTGATGATGTGATACAGTTTCAGCATTTTGTAGTCATATTTTCTTGTGGATTCATCTTTATTTTAAGAGGTGACACAACTAACTTACACACTAAATCTATTTTTATAAAAGCCAAAGCATCAGAGCAATCAGAGTATTTAACAACATCAGTAAATATTCTGTTGGAATTCATTACAAAGTCAGCATAATATCAAAAGCAGGAGTTACCATCTTTAATACATTTATCCTGAAGAGAAAATAACTAAAACCTGAACAAATCAGATGAGAGAAAAAGTTACTGTCTTCATGATTTTACATGAATATGAAAATAAAAACCAATATCTGTGACAACAAATCAGATCTGTTGAAGAACAAAAGAACAAATAATAATCAATCAGAGCCAGAATGATTTTTGATACACTGAACAACTGAGACTGATTTTAAAGTGAAAAAAACTGAATGAACTCATCAAAAGATTGATTTCTAATTACAATGAAAGTTTAAAAAGTTCCCCACCTGTATTATTTCATACAGTCATTACAGTGTTTATTATATTTATATTATATTGTGTTCTGAATAAAAACAAGATGCTACTAACCAGGTTTAAAAGTTGTAATGAAAACAGATTTGATTTGTACCTTTATAAAGTTCAACCTCAGATGATGTAACACAGTCTCAGTGATACAGTGATGATTTTATTTATCTTCAAATAATGTGATCTAAATTATATTGAAGTCAGCATATATAAGTAAACGTTTTAATAGTTTTTTAAAAGTTACTTTTATTGTAAACTATTATTGAGGTTCACGTGTCTGCTTTTTACATTAAAACCAGTTTGGATAATTTGTTTCATTGAGCAAAAAAATTCAGTGACCCTCAACATGAAATCAAATCTGCTTCAGACAAAAGAAAAAAAGAATAAAAAAGTAAAAATCAAAATGTTGATAACACAAACCTTCCTGAACATCACAGAGAAATCTCAGTTTGACAGATTTTGATATCAGTGGTTTTAGCATCACCAGCTGGTCCAATACTGAAATAAGGGAAGAGTCTCTCAGTGAAAGTGTCTCTGTGAGTGTAGATGTGAGTCTCGTCTTCAGGGTCGTAGAAGGACACCTCCCCCCTGTCATAGTCCAGCTGGACTCTGATCCTCTGGAGACTTTTCTTCTCTGTAACAGTCTTACTAAGACCATTAGTGTATTTTCCACTGCGATGCAGTAAACACCAGAATCCATTTTTTGGTGTAGCAGAACACTTTCCCTTCCTGTCAACTGACTCTTTAGCCAAACCCACAGTCCAGTCAGGATGGTCTCCCACCTCCACCTCCCAACTGTGTTTCCCTGAGCTGAAGCCCTCAGAGCCCAGAACATTGGGACCATTAGTGTTTCTCTCTGGATTATCAGGGAGCTGCTGATATGTGTCTCCATTTCTCACACTGGT
This sequence comes from Scomber japonicus, assembly GCF_027409825.1. Taxonomy (NCBI): domain Eukaryota; kingdom Metazoa; phylum Chordata; class Actinopteri; order Scombriformes; family Scombridae; genus Scomber; species Scomber japonicus. The sequence continues at coordinate 8,795,152 of NC_070586.1, forward strand.
CAGATCATCAGACAGATAGAGACGGGGATGTGCAGTGTTTGGGTCCAGAATGACAGGACTGAAGTGGACCTTCTCCTTCATCTTCTCCCAGACTCTGAAGGACAGGTTGCCCAGGTGTTTGGCCTCATCTATCAGCGCTCCTGAGACCAGCTGTGGATCTGACAGTGAGCTCTGGGCTCTGGCTCTGGTCTGAGTGGGTTTATAACTGCTGAGGAATGACACGTTGTGTTTCTTCAAGTCTTCTTCAACAGCAGAGATACTGTCTGACAGAGAGGAGATCTGCTCCTGAATCCTCTTCATCTCTCTGCTCATAGTCTTCCCCTTCTGCTCCTCTTCCTCCCTCAGAGCTGCCAGTCTGGACTCCTCTTCCTCTTTCAGGAACTGGTGGAGCTTGTTGAACTCTGCTCTGATCTGCTTCTCGGTGGACAAGAGCTGCTTCTTGGAGTGTTGAATCATTTCATTGTATGTTTTCTCCACTTGTTTGTATTTGTCTCTCTTGTCCTGTAGAGGCTTTAAGTCAGATTTCAGCTGGTCCTTCAGGTCACTGACTGCTTGTTCTACAGGAACCACCTTGTGACCGATTTGGTGAGGAAAATCACAGGAAGGACACACAGCTCTCTGTTCATCTTTACAGAAAAATTTAGGCTCTTCTTGATGTTTGCTACACACCACCTCCCCCTTCTTTTCTCCTTTTTCTGTTTCAGATGATCCAACTTTCAGTCTCTCAGCAAATGAGTCAGCTAGTTCCTTCAGTGAAAAGTTCACTGCTGGACGATCCTTTGAAGATTTTCTTTTACAAATGGGACAGTTTTTGTTTTTAGCTTGTTCCCAGAATTTTTGCAGACAGCTTGAACAGAAGCTGTGGCTGCAGCTCAGAGACACAGGATCTCTGAAAGTCTCTGAACACACATGGCAACTCAAGTAACTTTCAACAAGAGCAATTTTCTCAGCCATTTTCTTTGTTGTCTAAATGATCTTTCAACAGTCAGACTCACCTAGTTGCTGTCCCTTCACTTGATCACTTCAAATCCTTCAAATGAATGTTTTCCAGCAGAGATCTCACAACCTGTAATGGCGTCTCAGCTCTGATCGACAATGTCAAAGTTTACTTTCATTTTTAACTGTCACAGAAAATTATTAACATCAGGAAATGATGTAATGTAGCTTTGTCACCAGCAGATGGTGCCATCAGGACATCTTTCAGAGGTACATTTTTCATTCTTCATTCATTGTCAGTAACATTTCCATGGACAGTCATCTGTAGGCTAAACAAACACTAAAGATTTAAACATTACAGCTCATATAAATTCAACAAACATAAAACTTTAGTCCTCCAGTGAGCAGTGAACACTTCAGCTTTCATAGAGCATGTAGGTACTGAGTGAAACTGGTTTATTTAGCATTCATTTTACCTTTTCTGTCTTGTACAGCTTGCTGCTATCATCTATTGCACAGCTCAAATGTTACCCTGCAATAAAGGAATAAAAGTGGAATAACAAGTGACAGTTTATATGTTTATATTAAGTCCATCTGACAAAAAGTATTTAATATTTATTTAATGAGAAGGTTTTAAACACAATGTAGTGAATTCTGAACTATTTTCCAAGATTCATTTTCATCCTTTTACCAACAGTATATGTGCAAACAACACTAGTGACACAGAGAGCAGAAAGTAGAAAATATAACATATATGTGCTGCTGCTTTTATCAGTCATGATGATGTCACTGATTTACATTTTAACAGTGAAATATTTGTGGCATAAAGTGTTTGGCAGGAGGCAATTATATCTCCAGCCTCGTCCTTTAATTTAAAGTGAATATTGTTGGAATATCAAGTGATGAGGAAGCAGCAGGATTATCAAGTGGGTGACCTTTGACCTCATGGCACAGAATAAAGTCTTGCTGAACCAAACTGAATGAAAAAATACACAATCTCAAGTCTTTTTTTCTTCACTTTAATCTTTCAAGTTAAAATTATGAAATCCAACATGAAAATAATCTTTACACAACATTTAAATCACAATCCTTACCAACACTTTTACTGAAGAAATACAAAGTCTCAAACTGATAATAGATTTACTTCTGGAGGAAACTGTTGTAAATGATTTATTTCAAACTGAAAAGCCTCTTTTAGAGTTTATGTTCATGTCTTGAAGCAGTTACAGTAAACACATACATTCAGTTTTATCATCTGTGGATTTGTTTAGTAAAGTTTTCCCTCCTTTTCTGACTGTTTCAGTGTTTGACACACACAGCGAGGTACAGACCAGTGAGAATTAACACGACTCCATTAAAATAAACAGGCTGAACAACTCTTCTCTAACACATCACGTTGTATTACTCACATGTTTTGGCTTTTTTCCATCGGGGTGGTATGAGGCTGTTTCATGTTTCTTCATATACAGTCTGTTAATGTGTCGTGTGACTTTACACCTGTATTATTTCATACAGTCATTACAGTGTTTATTATATCTATATTATATTGTGTTCTGAATAAAAACAAGATGCTACTAACCAGGTTTAAAATTTATAATAAAAACAGATTTGATTTGTATCTTTATGAAAGTTCAACCTCAGATGATGTAACACAGTCTCAATAATACAGTGATGATTTTATTTATCTTCAAATAATGTGATCTAAATAGATACTGAAGTCTTTAAAAAGTGACTTTAAAAGAAAAAAAACTATTATTAAGATTCACAGGTGTCTGCTTTGTACATTAGAACCAGTTTGGATAATTTGTTTCATTGAGCAACAAAATTCAGTGACCCTCAACATGAAATCAAATCTGCTTCAGACAAAAGAAAAAAAGAATAAAAAAGTAAAAATCAAAATGTTGATAACACAAACCTTCCTGAACATCACAGAGAAATCTCAGTTTGACAGATTTTGATATCAGTGGTTTTAGCATCACCAGCTGGTCCAATACCAAAATAAGGCAAGAGTTTCTCAGTGAAAGTGTCTTTGTGAGTGTAGATGTCAGTCTCGTCTTCAGGGTCGTAGAAGGACACCTCCCCCCTGTCATAGTCCAGCTGGACTCTGATCCTCTGGAGACTCTTCTTCACTGTGACAGTCTTACCAGCTCCATTCATGTATTTGCCACTGCGATGCGTTAAACACCAGATTCCATATTCTGGTGAAAGAAATCGCTCTCCCTTCCTGTCAACTGACTCTTTAGCCAAACCCACATTCCAGTCAGGATGGTCTCCCACCTCCACCTCCCAGCTGTGTTTCCCTGAGCTGAAGCCCTCAGAGCCCAGAACATGTGTATACTTAGTGTTTCTTTCTGGATTATCAGGGAGCTGCTGTTTTGTGTCTCCTTGTCTCACACTGGTCAGATCATCAGACAGATAAAGCCATCCACTGGCAGTGTTTGGGTCCAGAATGACAGGACTGAAGTGGACCTTCTCCTTCATCTTCTCCCAGACTCTGAAGGACAGGTTGCCCAGGTGTTTGGCCTCATCTATCAGCGCTCCTGAGACTAGCTGTGGATCTGACAGTGAGCTCTGGGCTCTGGCTCTGGTCTGAGTGGGTTTATAACTGCTGAGGAATGACACATTGTGTTTCTGCAGGTCTTCTTCAACAGCAGAGATACTGTCTGACAGAGAGGAGATCTGCTCCTGAATCCTCTTCATCTCTCTGCTCATAGTCTTCCCCTTCTGCTCCTCTTCCTCCCTCAGAGCTGCCAGTCTCGAGTCCTCTTCCTCTTTCAGGAACTGGTGGAGCTTTTTGAACTCTGCTCTGATCTGCTTCTCTGTGGACAACAGCTGCTTCTTGGAGTGTTGAATCATTTCATTGTATGTTTTCTCCACTTGTTTGTATTTGTCCCTCTTGTCCTGTAGAGGCTTTAAGTCAGATTTCAGCTGGTCCTTCAGGTCACTGACTGCTTGTTCTACAGGAACCACCTTGTGACTGTGGTGGAGAGAAAACTCACAGACAGGACACACAGCTCTCTGTTCATCTTTACAGAACAATTTAGGCTCTTCTTGATGTTTGCTACACACCACCTCCACCTTCTTTTCTCCTTTTTCTGTCTCAGATGATCCAGCTTTCTGTCTCCCAGCAAATGAGTCAGCTAGTTCCTTCAGTGAAAAGTTCACTCCAGGATCATCTTTGGAGGATTTTCTTTTACAAATGGGGCAATTTTTGTTTTTAGCTTGTTCCCAGAATTTTTTCAGACAACTTGAACAGAAGCTGTGGCCGCAGCTCAGAGACACAGGATCTCTGAAAGTCTCTGAACACACATGGCAGCTCAGGAAACGTTCAACAAGAGCAATTTTCTCAGCCATTTTCTCTGTTGTCTAAATGATCTTTCAATATTCAGACTCACCAAGTTACTGTCCCTTCACTTGATCCCTTCAAATCCTTCAAATGAGTGTTTTCCAGCAGAGATCTCACAACCTGTAATGGCGTCTCAGCTCTGATCAACAATGTCAAAGTTTACTTTCACTTTTAACTGTCACTGTAAATTATTAACATCAGGAAATGCTGCAATGTAGCTTTGTCACCAGCAGATGGTGCCATCAGGACGTCTTTCAGAGGTATATTTTTAATTATTCATTCATTACAGTAAAATGTCCATGGGCAGTCATCTGTAGGCTAAACAAACACTAAAGATTTAAATGTTACAGCTCATATAAATTCAACAAACCTGAAACTTTAGTCCTCCAGTGAGCAGTGAACACTTCAGCTTTCACACAGCATGTAGGTATTGAGTGAAACTGGTTTATTTAGCCTTCATTTGACCTTTTCTGTCTTGTACAGCTTGTTGCTATCATCTATTGCACAGCTCAAATGTTACCCTGCAATAAAGAATAAAAGTGGAATAACAATTGACAGTTTATATGTTTATATTAAGTCTAACTATAGTGTTTGGCAGGAGGCAAATATATCTCCAGCCTCGTCCTTTAATTTAAAGTGAATATTGTTGAACATAACATCATGTGATGAGGAAGCAGCAGGATTATAAAGCGGGTGAACTCATGGCACAGAACTTTTTTTCCACTCAAGTTAAAATCACAATCCTTAGTAACACTTTTAATTTAGAAATACAAAGTCTCAAACTGATAATAGATTTATTTACAGAGGAAACTGTTGTATATGATTAATTTTAAATCGAGAAGCCTCTTTTAAATCAGTGTACCAATATAAATGAATGATGAAACATGATGTCATCCACAGCAGTAGCATCAACCCTGCCCCTGTTGATTAGGCAACTTCTTAAATTGATTAATTAGGAACTTTAAGTCCCTGTTTGTGGTAAAATAAAATATGTACTTAGTGACTACAGGCAGGTAATTGGTAGGCGGGGCTGTCACATCAATGCAACTAGAAACACCTGCACCCACCTCGCTTCTTTAATGTCTTCCAGGATCTTTATTATTTTTGCTAACCAACATCCTCTCCACTGATGTTACTGACATGCACGTTAACTTACATGTTGTAAGTAAAACCATTATTTTAAAACAATACTTACCATGGCTTTATTTTTAACAGTTTGAGGTACTGAACAGATCAACATGTTTTAGACTGTTTGCCAGTGGAATGCATGTAAAGAAACAGTTTCTACATCATGTAATCATCAAAACGCAACAGTTTTCTTCTCATTTAAACATCCTTATCGTAGCAGAAAGGAGTCGAGGTTATGAAGAGTAAACAGAAGAATGTAAAACACACTCAGGCTTGTAGTTTTTGTAAAAGTTTGATTTATTTACTTACTGTTACACTGTTCATACAATCTTCATCATGTCTGAAAATAACTTTTTAGAGGTTTCTTTTCATGGTATTTAATTCGTCCTTCATGATTGTGGCCAACACACAAAACAAAAAACATAATATCTACATTCAGTAGTTTGTCTGGTGAGAGTTCACTTTACACTTACTGCAAATGGCTTTACATGAATATTATGTAATACTGAATACTTCTGCAGAGGTCATGTTCCTTTAATAAATCAAATACTCATTATTTAATAAAAACTGACACATATATATATATATATATACTCTTTAATATCTTAATATTATAAAATAGTTCTTGTTTCGTCCCATTTTCTGCAAATAAATTAGTAAATAAATATTCAAAGGAATGTTATCGTTCATCTGCTCATTAGAGGCACATTGAATCCTTAATTAATGTAAACAGGGCTTTCAGTAGATGAATAAAACTTAATTTAGAAACTCAGAACAAATTGCATCTTAATCTTCTTGTAATGTAATTATGATTTAAACATGTAAATGGTAAATGCAGTGTAAAGGTCGTGTGCCTAAAGAGTTCAAGCAGTGAATGAATCATAACCTAAATATGTTTTTCAAGTGTATCATGAAGGACTTTTACATAAATAAATCATCTGAATATATTTATTCTTTCACTCATTTCTTGCAAATACGTCCCCTCAACATTTTGTGACCATCTAAATGAACTCTAACTGTAACATTGTTGTTCAAATCTCATGGCAAATATTTATTCCATATAATAGTGCATGGAAAAAATATCCCTATAAAATGTTAACCTTTTATTTTGTAGATAGAAATTTAAACAATATTTAACTCTTGTGCTGTTTATATAGAGGTGTTGGCCTTTTTATACACATCATGATATTTAAAGGAAAGGTTCACAATTTTTAAACTCTTTCTTAAAACAGTCAGGAGCCATAATAAAACATGTTTTTCTTGTCGTAATTATTCCCTCTGTTCATACTGACCATTAGATCCCTTCATAATGCACTTACAATGTAATCCACAGTCCAAACTTGTATTTAAAAGTTTATCTGAAGCTAATGTGAAGCTTCAGCCATAAACTGGAAACACAAAGAGGGATGTAAATGTAGCAGATATCCACTTGATATGTTTAACTCAGACTGCTTAAACTTTATCTCCTTTTCTGACTGACAAACATCAGGAATAAAAACTGCTGGTGATTAAATAGCACATGATGACAAGCAGCATCCATCAGACTTACGTTTTTATTGAATTAAGTTGTTTCAGAAAACGGATGATGTGATACAGTTTCAGCATTTTGTAGTCATATTTTCTTGTGGATTCATCTTTATTTTAAGAGGTGACACAACTAACTTACACACTAAATCTGTTTTATAAAAGCCAAGAAAGCATCAGAGCAATCAGAGTATTTAACAACATCAGTAAATATTCTGTTGAAATTCATTACAAAGTCAGCATAATATCAAAAGCAGGAGTCACCATCTTTAATACATTTATTGTAAAGAGACAATAACTAAATCCTGAACGGCTCAACGTCTAAAACAATTCAGATGAGAACAAAAGTTTAGGTGTTCATGATATAAAAATGAAAAAACAATATCTGTGACCACAAATCAGATCTGTTGAAGAACAAAAGAGCAAATAATAATCAATCAGAGCCAGAATGATTTTTGATATACTGAACAACTGAGACTCTGAGTTTAAAGTGTTTTAAAAAACCTGAATTAACTCATCAAAAGATTGATTTCTAATTACAATGAAAGTTAAAAAAGTTCCCCACCTGTATTATTTCATACAGTCATTACAGTGTTTATTATATTTATATTATATTGTGTTCTGCATAAAAAACAAGATGCTACTAACCAGGTTTAAAAGTTATAATAAAAACAGATTTGATTTGTACCTTTTATAAAAGTTCAACCTCAGATGATGTAACACAGTCTCAGTAATACAGTGATGATTTTATTTATCTTCAAATAATGTGATCTAAATAGATACTGAAGTCTTTAAAAGTGACTTTAAAAGAAAAAAAACTGTAATTGAGGTTCACATGTGTCTGTTTTGTACATTAAAACCAGTTTGGATAATTTGTTTCATTGAGCAACAAAATTCAGTGACCTTCAACATGAAATCAAATCTGCTTCAGACAAAAAATAATAAAGTAAAATCAAAATGTTGATAACACAAACCTTCCTGAACATCACAGAGAAATCTCAGTTTGACAGATTTTGATATCAGTGGTTTTAGCATCACCAGCTGGTCCAATACTGAAATAAGGGAAGAGTTCCTCAGTGAAAGTGTCTCTGTGAGTGTAGATGTGAGTCTCGTCTTCAGGGTCGTAGAAGGACACCTCCCCCCTGTCATAGTCCAGCTGGACTCTGATCCTCTGGAGACTCTTCTTCTCTGTGACAGTCTTACTACAACCATTAGTGTATTTTCCATCACCATGCCATAAACACCAGATTCCATAGTCTGGTGAAACAAGTACCTTTCCCTTCCTGTCAACTGACTCTTTAGTCAAACCCACATTCCAGCTAGGATGGTCTCCCACCTCCACCTCCCAGCTGTGTTTCCCTGAGCTGAAGCCCTCAGAGCCCAGAATATTGGGACCATTAGTGTTTCTCTCTGGATTATCAGGGAGCTGCTGATATGTGTCTCCTTGTCTCACACTGCTCAGATCATAAGACAGATAGAGACTGCGGGATGCAGTGGTTGGGTCCAGAATGACAGGACTGAAGTGGACCTTCTCCTTCATCTTCTCCCAGACTCTGAAGGACAGGTTGCCCAGGTGTTTGGCCTCATCTATCAGCGCTCCTGAGACCAGCTGTGGATCTGACAGTGAGCTCTGGGCTCTGGCTCTGGTCTGAGTGGGTTTATAACTGCTGAGGAATGACACGTTGTGTTTCTGCAGGTCTTCTTCAACAGCAGAGATACTGTCTGACAGAGAGGAGATCTGCTCCTGAATCCTCTTCATCTCTGTGATCATAGTCTTCCCCTTCTGCTCCTCTTCCTCCCTCAGAGCTGCCAGTCTGGACTCCTCTTCCTCTTTCAGGAACTGGTGGAGCTTGTTGAACTCTGCTCTGATCTGCTTCTCTGTGGACAACAGCTGCTTCTTGGAGTGTTGAATCATTTCATTGTATGTTTTCTCCACTTGTTTGTATTTGTCCCTCTTGTCCTGTAGAGACTTTAAGTCAGATTTCAGCTGGTCCTTCAGGTCACTGACTGCTTGTTCTACAGGAACCACCTTGTGACCGTGGTGGAGAGAAAACTCACAGACAGGACACACAGCTCTCTGTTCATCTTTACAGAACAATTTAGGCTCTTCTTGATGTTTGCTACACACCACCTCCACCTTCCTTTCTCCTTTTTCTGTCTCAGATGATCCAGCTTTCTGTCTCCCAGCAAATGAGTCAGCTAGTTCCTTCAATGAAAAGTTCACATGTGGATTATCCTTTGAAGATTTTCTTTTACAAATGGGACAGTTTTTGTTTTTAGCTTGTTCCCAGAATTTTTGCAGACAGCTTGAACAGAAGCTGTGGCTGCAGCTCAGAGACACAGGATCTCTGAAAGTCTCTGAACACACATGGCAGCTCAGGAAACGTTCAAGAAGAGCATCACTCTCAGCCATTTTCTCTGTTGTCTAAATAATCTTTCAATAGTCAGACTCACCAAGTTACTGTCCCTTCACTTGATCACTTTAAATCCTTCAAATGTGTGTTTTCCAGCAGAGATCTCACAACCTGTAATGGCGTCTCAGCTCTGAACAACAATGTCAAAGTTTACTTTCAGTTTTAACTGTGACAGTAAATTATTAACATCAGGAAATGCTGCAATGTAGCTTTGTCACCAGCAGATGGTGCCATCAGGACGTTTTTCAGAGGTAAATTTTTAATTCTTCATTCATTACAGTAAAATATCCATGGACAGTCATCTGTAGGCTAAACAAACACTAAAGATTTAAATGTTACAGCTCATGTAAATTCAACAAACCTGAAACTTTAGTCCTCCAGTGAGCAGTGAACACTTCAGCTTTCACAGAGCATGTAGGTACTGAGTGAAACTGGTTTATTTAGCCTTCATTTGACCTTTTCTGTCTTGTACAGCTTGCTGCTATCATCTATTGCACAGCTCAAATGTTACTCTGCAATAAAGGAATAAAAGTGGAATAACAAGTGACAGTTTATATGTTTATATTATGTCCAACTAGCAAAAGGTATTTAATATTTATTCAGGAAGTAGTTTTTAAACAAAATGAATTAAAATTCTGAACTATTTTCCAAGATTCATTGTCATCCTTTTTCCAACAGTATACAGACAACACTAGTGATACAGAGAGCAGAAAGTAGAAAATATAACATATATGTGCTGCTGCTTTTATAAGTCATGATGATGCCACTGATGGTAGGATGCAAATATATCTCCAGCCTCGTCCTTTAATTTAAAGTGAATATTGTTGAACAGAACATCAAGTGATGAGGAAGCAGCAGGATCATAAAGTGGGTGACCTTTGACCTCATGGCACAAAATAAAGTCTTGCTGAACCAAACTGAATGAAAAAATACACAACCTCAAGTATTTTTTTTAAATTTTAGTCTTTCAAGTTAAAATGATGAAAGCCAACATGAAAATAATCTTTATATAACATTTAAATCACAATCCTTATCAACACCTTTAATGAAGAAATACAAAGTCTCAAGCTGATCATAGATTCATTTCTGGAGGAAACTGTTGTAAGTGATTTATTTTAAATTGAAAAGCCTCTTTTAGAGTTTATGTTCATGTCTTGAAGCAGTTACAGTAAACACACATACATTCAGTTTCATCATCTGTGAATTTGTTTAGTAAAGTTTTCCCTCCTTTTCTCACTATTTCAGTATTTGACACACACAGCGAGGTACAGACCAGTGAGAATAAACACGTCTCCTGTATTGGAAGTGTTTATTTACTGCTACAACTTCCAGGCCACTAGGGGCATAGTTCTTTCATTTATAGTTGGTATTGCAGCCTCAGGCAATAGCAAGCAGCCGGAAGTGATGTAACAGGAAGTTGGTTTGTTTATCTGCGCCACAATAAGAGTATGGTAGTGTCATGGCAACGGAAAAATGCTCCGTCTTTATATGCAGTTATTAAGTTAGTTATATTTGTTTCTAGCCCTGTGAGTGGAAATATAAGTAAGTGAACATGTTATAGATAATTATTAGAATGTACACTGTTAATTATTATGACATATTCGTAATGTTTAGCAACGTTTTGAGTAACTTTGTTGGCACGTATAACGGTAGATTTCAGGCTTCAAGCGACCGTTGAATTGACCGATAAGCTAAATTGTATATGACCAACTATTCTGTATTGTTTATTAATGAATGCTTTTCTGTATTTTTATATGTCCATTTCAGTTTCACACTTTCTTGTAATAAATCCTAACCTACTGCAACACCTGCCTGTTCCTTGGAGGATATAATGCAAGGGTGAGTTTAGCTGGCTGTGAATCTCAATACACGACAAGAGTCACATTGGGTGCAACAGTACAACTCCATTAAAATAAACAGGCTAAACAACTCTTCTCTAATACATCACGCTTTATTACTCACATGTTTTGGCTTTTTTCCATCAGGGTGGTATGAGGTTGTTTCAGGTTTCTTCATATACAGTCCTGTTAATGTGTCATGTGACTTTACACCTGTATTATTTCATACAGTCATTACAGTGTTTATTATATCTATATTATATTGTGTTCTGAATGAAATCAAGTTGCTACTAACCAGGTTTAAAAGTTAAAATAAAAACGGATTTGATTTGTACCTTTTATAAAAGTTCAACCTCAGATGATGTAACACAGTCTCAGTGATACAGTGATGATTTTATTTATCTTCAAATAATGTGATCTAAATAGATATTGAAGTCTTTAAAAAGTGACTTTTTGAAATGGAAAACAATTATTAAGATTCACATGTGTCTGCTTTGTGCATTAAAACCAGTTTGAATAATTTGTTTAATCGGGCAACAAAATTCAGTGACCCTTAACATGAAATCAAATCTGCTTCAGACAAAAGAAAAAAATAATAAAAAAGTAAAATCAAAATGTTGATAACACAAACCTTCCTGAACCTCACAGAGAAATCTCAGTTTGACAGATTTTGATGTCAGTGGTTTTAGCATCACCAGACTTTCCAATACTGAAATAAGGGAAGAGTTTCTCAGTGAAAGTGTCTCTGTAAGTGTAGATGAGCGTCTTGTCTTCAGGGTCGTAGAAGGACACCTCCCCCCTGTCATAGTCCAGCTGGACTCTGATCCTCTGGAGACTCTTCTTCTCTGTGACAGTCTTACTAAGACCATTAATGTATTTTCCACTGCAATGAACTAAACACCAGATTCCATTTTCTGGTGAAGCAAATCGCTCTCCCTTCCTGTCAACTGACTCTTTATCCAAACCCACAGACCAGTCAGGATGGTCTCCCACCTCCACCTCCCAGCTGTGTTTCCCTGAGCTGAAGCCCTCAGAGCCCAGAACATTGGCATACTTAGTGTGTCTCTCTGGATTATCAGGGAGCTGCTGCTTTGTGTCTCCCTGTCTCACACTGGTCAGATCATCAGACAGATAGAGACAGCAATGTGCAGTGTTTGGGTCCAGAATGACAGGACTGAAGTGGACCTTCTCCTTCATCTTCTCCCAGACTCTGAAGGACAGGTTGCCCAGGTGTTTGGCCTCATCTATCAGCGCTCCTGAGACCAGCTGTGGATCTGACAGTGAGCTCTGGGCTCTGGCTCTGCTCTGAGTGGCTTTATAACTGCTGAGGAATGACGCGTTGTGTTTCTGCAGGTCTTCTTTAACAGCAGAGATACTGTCTGACAGAGAGAAGATCTGCTCCTGAATCCTCTTCATCGCTCTGCTCATAGTCTCCCCCTTCTGCTCCTCTTCCTCCCTCAGAGCTGCCAGTCTGGACTCCTCTTCCTCTTTCAGGAACTGGTGGAGCTTGTTGAACTCTGCTCTGATCTGCTTCTCTGTGGACAACAGCTGCTTCTTGGAGTGTTCAATCATTTCATTGTATGTTTTCTCCACTTGTTTGTATTTGTCCCTCTTGTCCTGTAGAGGCTTCAAGTCAGATTCCAGCTGGTCCTTCAGTTCACTGACTGCTTGTTCTACAGGAACCACATTGTGATCTTTTTGGTGAGGAAAATCACAGACGGTACACACAGCTCTCTGTTCATCTTTACAAAACAATTTAGGCTCTTCTTGATGTTTGCTACACACCACCTCCACCTCCTTTTCTCCTTTTTCTGTCTCAGATGATCCAGCTTTCTGTATCCTAGCAAATGAGTCAGCTAGTTCCTTCAGTGAAAAGATCACCAAAGGATTGTCTTTGGAGGATTTTCTTTTACAAATGGGACAGTTTTTGTTTTTAGCTTGTTCCCAGAATTTTTGCAGACAGCTTGAACAGAAGCTGTGGCCGCAGCTCAGAGACACAGGATCTCTGAAAGTCTCTGAACACACATGGCAGCTCAAGTAACTTCGGAGAAGAGCTTTCTCAGCCATTTTCTCTCTTTTTAAAATTGTTTTCAAAGAAAAACTCACCAATTTCTAATTTCCAAAAAGGTTTTTGCTTTCTTTCCGTCAGTGATCCCAACCCTGTAATGGCATTGTGGCTCTGTTCAAAATGCCAGAATCAGCATTCACCTTCACCATCCTCTTTCATTTGTTAATCATTTTTGGTTATAAAAGCTGCTTTCTGCTTTTATTACCAACAGATAAAAGAAGATGTGTCCTAAAACCTGTGCACTTTGTCCTGAAGCAATAAAAGTTTATTCTGGACAGTGACAGAAATCTAAACACAGACTGCAAAGTTAAGATTTTGATCCCACTAATGTAGCAGATGTGTACTGCATCACAAAGTTAAATACACTTCAGGTCACAGTGCAGATTGATGATCTGATTGAAAAACAGATAATAGTCTCAAGATGACATTTATTTACTGTATGATGTGAGGAAACATTAATGATATGTGTTTGTGAATGTCTTTGTTCATAAGCTATGTTTATTTGTTAGGATGGAAAAGACAGTGTCAGTGTCAGTACATTTTTTCTGGTTACACTTATTTACTCGTCTTTGAACTCTGTGTCTAACATGTTTTACTCCTGCCCTTTAGACTCTAAGGTGCATCCGTGCATTGTGATACACAGAGTAGTTCTCATGTACTTCCTTATGATGTGTTGTTTTATATCAAAAATAACAAAATAAACAGGCTAAACAACTCTTCTCTAATATATCACACTTTATTACTCACATGTTTTAGCTTTTTCCATCAGGGTGGTATGAGGCTGTTTCAGGTTTCTTTATATATAGTCTGTTAATTTGTCATGTGACTTTACAAAGAGAAATATTAATTAAATAAGTTAGGACTGTCCATAAATGTTGAAGAGGAGACACAAAGATTATGAGACTGTGTTCAGTGAGAAATTTCATGTTTTCAGGAGAAGAAATTCAGATTTAAACCTTTACTGGGTTAAATAAAATTAGTGTATTTTGCAAAAACTGGTTGTGTAATAGTTTTGTAACATTTTACCTTTCATAGAGTCACATGACGATTTGATAGATGTATCGAATCGTCATTAAGCAACAAAATTTAGTGACCCTCAACATGAAATCAAATCTGTTTCAGACAAAAGAAAAAAATATTAAAAATGTTGATAATACAAACCTTCCTGAACATCACAGAGAAATCTCAGTTTGACAGATTTTGATATCAGTGGTTTTAGCATCACCAGCTAGTCCAATTTCAAAAACAGGGAAGAGTTTCTCAGTGAAAGTGTCTCTGTGAGTGTAGATGTGAGTCTCGTCCATTAGTGTATTTTCCACTGCTATGCTTTTAACACCTAAACAGTGAAATAAAATAAATTAGATAAATTAGAAAATTGGTTAGAGAAAGGTTCATTTATGTGGATTTAAATAATGAAATTAATTAATTAAAAAAATAAATAATACATTTTTAAATGTATGAACATAATAACCGTTATACCAGCATGTGTGGTGGTTGTGTACTCTATCTCTGTTACGTTGTGTGAAAGAAGCACCACCACCATCACTTTGGCATCAACCTGCCATTTATTCTGATGGTAAAAGGAGTGATATCCCACAGTCAGTCTCTCAACATGGACTTCTCCAAAAAAAAGTTTTTGTTTGTTTGTTTGTTTTTTATTGGACTGGGATGGGCAAGTGGAGATCAGTAGGGGGGAGTGTAGCAGAGTTAATGATTCAACATTTCAACTGTCGTGTTTTAATATATATTTGCACTGATTTTAATTCATTATTGGTCTGTTTCCTATTGTGTTATGTATTTTATTATTTTATTATTTTATTATTTATTTTCTCTGCATAAGAATAATGGATATTACCACAGAGACTATGAGAGTAATATGAGTGCAGCGCCCTCTGCTGGCCACCTGCAGACTTGGTGGTGCACCCTGAACTCAGCTAACAGTCTGTGAATGCCGTTTCTGTGGTAGGTGCACAATTTATCAGCTCCGTAAAAACAGAGATATTAACCGTGTTTTTATGGCTAAAAGAAGTGTGTTTTCTGTACCTTGTATGATGACTTAAGCCTCCGATCACTGGAGAAAATACTGTATGTCAATATTACCGGTGTTTTGAATAGTTTAAGTCAGGTTGTTGAGAGCAACACGTTATCGGTGGTTAGCTAACTTAATCTCTGTATGTAAATAGTATGGAGTAGCTGCAAGCCAGCACCGAGTCAAACGTATTTTTATTTTATGTTATTTTATTTTAGCATTTTTGAGAAATCCATGTGAGAGATTCAGTTCAGGGTGCACCCCACCAGGTTTGCAGTTGTCCAGCAGAGGGCGCTGCATTCATATTACTCTCGTAGTCTCTGTGGTAATATCTATTATTCTTATTCAGAGAAAAATAAATAATAAAATACATAACACAATAGGAAACTTATCTCATTTTATGTTATTTTATTTTAGCATTTTTGACAAGTCTATGTGAGAGAGCTGACTATTTTGAGTTATGTGTGTATAGAAAACAGTTTGTATATGTCAATGTTAAAGTTGTATTAGTTATAGGCTACTATGAGTATCATATTTTGTGGGCTGAAGCTAAATAACTTGTGTGTAATTGTATTATTGATTTTTGATGTCTTAATGATTGAAAAGAAAAAAGAGAGAGAAGGGAGAACATGATAAGGAAGAATGCAAGTTTTAGTTTGTAAATGTCAGTGAAAAGATAATTTGTAAATATAGAACAACTGTGATTCTGAAAAAGAAAAAGGTATTTGATCTGTGTAGTGATAATTTTTTTTTGGCTTTGTGGTTACTAGGCCAGGTCCTCATCCTCCCCATCTTCATCATCTTCATCCTCGTCTGCATCATAACCATTAGAGATCTTCATTCTTCAGTTCGTCTGGTTTCTGTAATGAACATTACAGTCGGGCTGAAGTGGTGAGTCTGAGCCTGTCAGAAAAGTTTGATGTTTTGTTTTCTTTCTTTTTATTGATAATTGAGGGTTTTTTTTAAAAAATATTGTTGTTATTGTTATTTTGCTAGTATTTTATTTTGTTGAGTTTAGAAAAGGAAGACTAGGGTTGAACGAACTACCTGTGGGGTAGAGACAACAAAAATAGGATTTATCAAACCAAAATAGAAATAAATAGTTTAATTATAGCCTAATTAGTAAACAAAAAACAAAGACATTTTAATCAAACAGAAATAAATTTAGCACTCAATTTAAAACTAAATTAATAATTAACAATAATTAGATACTTACCTGACAGGTGGATTCCTGATCATATCTGGAAAAAAACATTCTGGTATTTCTTTATTTTTATTTTATACATGTGGTAGTGTTATTGTCAAATATCCAAATTGTGTGTTGAGTCCTCTTTTGTTGTTTAATAGAGAGACTATCTAATTTACGTGACGGTATACTGCACAATCACATCTTTTCTGCTTGCTGTGTGTGATTTTGTGTGTTTGTGCAGTGTGTAAATGTGTAATGTGCATCTTCCTCCCTTTTCTGCCCTAAAACAGCACAAAGTCAAACCATTTTTTATATTTTCTGGGTGTAAACTTGTATGACAGCCAGTATTTATCCATTTTGGTTTCAAGTTTTCCGTCATTTATAACCAGCCACATGTCTGTAACTGCAAATCTACCTGGTCTTAATGAGCCTTCTGCTCAGTTACACGAATAAGTAATTATCAAATATTTTAATTTGAAAAAATACATGAATGTTGTGTCAATATCCTGAAGATATTTTGAGTAAATATGTAGTATAACCTCATTATGTAGATTATTTGCTTCTCTTGCAGCGGTTATTCTTCAAAGAGTTCAGACAAAACACTGAAAACAGCTTTCCCCTTTCAGACCTCCAAAGTTTGTTTTTCAGCAGAGATCTCTCAGCCTGTAACGATGTCTCAGCTCTGATCAACAATGTCAAAATCTGCTCAGTTCCTGTTTATAGAGGCGAACGCTGCTCTGTAACTCTGTCACCAGGAGATGGCGCCAAACATCTTCCTCAGAGTCAAATATTTTACTCTAAACTGAAAAACAACAACAAAACTGTATTGTAATGGTGTTTGTTTCTTTTATTCTAATTACATAAACAACCGATTTACAACAGAAATAACTCATCAAAAGACCCAGATGTGTAAATTTTATTAAATAGAGTTGATTCAGAAAACATTTTTAAAACATAATTGTACTGGTGTTTGTTTCTTTTATGCTGATCATCATCTCATTATTGCAGTTTATCAATCCATGTATACATCACCAAAATGACACACACAGTCTGCAGAAGCTCTGTCAGAATTAAACACTGAATTAAATTAAAACTATATTAAAACACTTGTTCCCAAAGAATAAATCAACACATTCACAACAGAAATAACTCATCAAAAGACTCAAGAATATAAAAATCTAAATCTGATGACTGAAACTGTCACAAAACTGAAACAATCAAAGCATTCAGTACAGTGGATATATACTACTATACAATGTTGTTTGACTAAATACAAGATGCTGATAACCAGGATAATTAACAGCTTTGATTTGTTTGTGGCCTGATGATGTGATACAGTTTCAGCATTTTGTAGTCATATTTTCTTGTAGATTCATCTTGGCTTCACTGCATTGGCTTCCTGTAAAATTCAGAATAGAATTCAAAATCCTCCTCCTCACCTTCAAAGCTCTCAATGGTCAGGCCCCATCATATCTCAAAGAACTGATAGTACCTTATGTACCTACTAGAAGACTGCGCTCCCAGCATGCAGGTCTACTTGTGGTTCCTAATATCTCTAAAAGTAGAACAGGAGGTAGAGCCTTCAGCTATCAGGCTCCTCTCCTGTGGAACCATCTTCCAGATTTGGTCCGGGGGGCAGACACCCTCCCTACATTTAAGAGTAGGCTTAAAACTTTCCTTTTTGATAAAGCTTATAGTTAGGGCTCTTTGAGCTCTTAACTTATGCTGCCATAGGCTTAGATTGCCGGGGGACCCCCACCCCCATGATGCACTGAGCTCCTCTCTCCTCCTCCTCTCTCTCTCTCTCTCTCTCTCTATCTATCTATATCCATTAACACTTATGTTCTATTAATGCATTCAATAACCTAAACTTCTCCCCCCGAGTTGTCTTTCTGGTTTCTGGTTTCTGGCTCTGCTTTCTGGTCTTACAGGTAATCTGGGCCTGTAGACGTCCGGATGACTGATTCCAGTCCCGGACCATCTGGCTCCATTGTTGATTTTCATTGTGCCTCTCTCCTCTATCCTTCTTTTCTCTCCTCTCAACCCCAACCGGTCGAGGCAGATGTCCGCCCACTTCTGAGTCTGGTTCTGCCTGAGGTTTCTTCCTGTTAAAAGGGAGTTTTTTCTCGCCACTGTTGCTCATGTGGGAATGTTGGGTCTCTTTAAAGTTAAAACCTGAAGAGTTTGGTTTAGAACCTGCTCTATGTGTAAAGTGCCTTGAGATAACTTTGTTGTGATTTGGCGCTATACAAATAAAGATTGATTGAGATTGATTGATTTTAAGAGGTGACACAACTAACTTACACACTAAATCTAGTTTTTTAAAAGCCAAGAAAGCATCAAAGCAATCAGAGTATTTAACAACATCAGTAAATATTCTGTTGAAATTCATTACAAAGTCAGCATAATATCAAAAGCAGGAGTCACCATCTTTAATACATTTATCCTGAAGAGAAAATAACTAAATCCTGAACATCTAAACGTCTTTAAAACAATTCAGATGAGAACAAAAGTTTAGGTGTTCATGATTTTACATGAATATAAAAATAAAAAACAATATCTGTGACAACAAATCAGATCTATTAAAGAACAAAAGAACAAATAATAATCAATCAGAGCCAGAATGATTTTTGATACACTGAACAACTGAGACTCTGAGTTTAAAATTAAAAGAAAACTGAATTAAGTCATCAAAAGATTGATTTCTAATTACAATGAAAGTTTAAAAAGTTCCCCACCTGTATTATTTCATACAGTCATTACAGTGTTTATTATATCTATATTATATTGTGTTCTGAATAAAAACAAGATGCTACTAACCAGGTTTAAAATTTATAATAAAAACAGATTTGATTTTACCTTTATAAAAGTTCAACCTCAGAAGATTTAACACAGTCTCAGTAATACAGTGATGATTTATTTTCTGGATCAAACGTTATTTACATTGATAATGTAAAAAATGTCTAAATATATATTGAAGTCAGAATATATAAGTAATAGTTTTAATAGTCTTTTAAAAGGGACTTATTTATTGAAAACTGTTATTAAAGATTAAAGAGGCAATTAGTCGGGCAAAATCAGGAAAGTCTGAGAGAGCTGACGGAATGGGAGCTTCCTTCTATAAAACATTCAAGGAAGAGTTAATCCCACTACTCCAGGACTCATTTAATTATAGTCTCAGATCAGGCAAGATCCCTCCCTCATGGAAGGAAGCCATTATTTCCATTATTCCAAAGGAAAGTAAAGACAAAGAATATTGCTGTAACTGCAGACCTATATCGCTTTTAAATGTGGATTATAAACTTTACACCTCAATTATAGCTAAAAGATTGGAGACATTTATGCAGGATTTGATTGACGAGGACCAGACTGGTTTTGTTAGAGAAAGACAAACACAAGATAACATAAGAAGGAGTTTACATGTTATAGAAAATATACAGAGCAAGGGGGAAAGTGCAGTCTTGGTAAGCATAGATGCTGAAAAGGCTTTCGATAGTGTGAGTTGGGTATTTCTATACAAGGTATTGGAAAGATTTGGTTTTAATAAGGAATCTGTGAATTGCATTAAGTCGTTATATCAGGAACCTATGGCAAGGATTAGAATAAATGGTAGTTTGACAAAAAGTTTCACTCTGGGAAGGGGGACAAGACAGGGGTGCAGCCTCTCTCCGAGTCTATTCGCATTATTTATCGAACCGCTAGCCCAAATGATCAGGCAGGAGGAAGAAATTAAAGGGGTGAAAATAGGAAGGGAGGAACATAAGATAGGATTATTTGCGGATGATATATTGATTTTTTTAAAGCAACCCAATGATAGTTTCCCAAAACTCATTAGGCTACTGGAGAATTATGGAAAATATTCAGGTTACAAAATTAATGTTACAAAAACACAGATCTTGTCAATAAACTACTCCCCGGCCCAAGAGATAAAGGATACATATAAACTCAATTGGAATGCCAAATCAATAAAGTACTTGGGAGTAAATGTTACAAAAGGAATAGACAAGCTATATGATGCAAATTACACTAAAATAAATCAAGAAATTCGGAGAGACTTGGAGAGCTGGTCTGCTATTTTTTTTTATCTCAGCTCAAGGATAGAAATAATTAAGATAAATGTCTTACCGAGACTCTTATACTTATTTCAGTCTCTGCCAGTAAAGATTCCATCGAAGCAGTTTACTGAATGGGACAGGTGGATATCAAGGTTTATATGGGGAGGAAAGAAACCTAGGACCAGGTACAAAACTCTGCAGCTCCCCAAAGATAAGGGAGGAATGGCTCTGCCAAACCTCGAGGAGTACTTCTATGCCGCACAAATCAGACCCTTGATATGTTGGTGTGACAATGAGTATTTTTCAAGATGGAAAAGTATTGAAATAGAGCAGGCGGGCGTTGAAGTACGAAACCTGATAGCATATAAAGGCCTACTGGGAAAAATAGGTAACCAATTGAATGTAATAACCAAAAATACAATTGAAATATGGAATACAGTTGTTGAAAGGTATAGACTAGAGAAAGAGGTAAAGAATTTGTGCTGGTTTGCATTTGACGATAGGTTTAAGCCGGAGATAGATGACAAAGGGTTTAAACAATGGGCAAAAAAAGGGATCACAGCAATATGTACAATGGTTGAACGGGGTAAGCTGCAGAGTTTTGAGAAGTTGAGGGATAGATATGGATTAGATGAACATGAACAATATCGCTACCTGCAAATAAAGGATTATTATGAGAAAGAGATAAAAACTGGTACTGGTAATGAGGTTGTTGAGGTATTTCGGAGAGCTTATGAAGGTAAAAAATGCAGAGTAATCTCAGTCCTTTATAAAAGTTTGATGTCATGTAGAAAGTCTTCCTCCCTTTATATTAAAGAAAAATGGGAAAAGGAATTAAAAGAACAGATAACAGAGGAAGAGTGGTTTAATATTTGTAAAACACAGTGCAGGTCCACTAGCTCCAGGATCTGGAGAGAATTCAACTGGAAGAATACGGTCATATTTTTTATAACCCCCAAGATTAGAAAAGGGGCGGTGTCTATTCAGCAGCCATGCTGGAGAGCGTGTGGCCACATGGATGCTGACCATACACATATATTCTGGTCCTGCCAAAAGTTAAAAGGATACTGGGACAAAATATGGAGGGGTTTACAAAAAATAATAGGATACGAGATACCAAAAACATGTAGGATACTCTACTTGGGGAACCTAACACGAGATACAATACAAAAAGAGGATGAGTATCTTGTTAAAGTATTGCTGTCAGCTAGTAAAAAAACAATTACCAGAATGTGGTACAAAGTAGACCCCCCGACGGAGGAGCAGGGGATGTGCACTGTGGAGGAGATTTTTGTAATGGAGAAAATCACACATAAACTGAGACTACAAGAGTCACAATTTGAGGATAAATGTGAAAAATGGACTGATTACAGAAGACGGGAAGAGGACACCACCATCGCCACTGAACAATAAGGACATTGATATAAGGATGAGTGTTTAACTATGTATGTATGATGTGCCCTGACACTGTAATTGTTGAAAGAAAACTTGAATAAAAAATAAGTTACAAAAAAGAAAACTGTTATAAGATTCACATCTGTCTGTTTTTTTGGGTTTTTTTACATTAAAACCAGTTTGGATAATTTGTTTCATTGAGCAACACAATTCAGTGACCCTCAACATGAAATCAAATCTGCTTCAGACAAAAGAAAACAAATTTTAAAAAAGGTATAATCAAAATGTTGATAACACAAACCTTCCTGAACATCACAGAGAAATCTCAGTTTGACAGATTTTGATATCAGTGGTTTTAGCATCACCAGCCTTTCCAATACTGAAAAAAGGGAAGAGTTTCTCAGTGAAAGTGTCTCTGTGAGTGTAGATGTGAGTCTCGTTTTCAGGGTCGTAGAAGGACACCTCCCCCCTGTCATAGTCCAGCTGGACTCTGATCCTCTGGAGACTCTTCTTCACTGTGACAGTCTTACTAAGACCATTAGTGTATTTTCCACTGCGATGTACTAAAAACCAGAATCCATTTTTTGGTGAAGCAGGACACTCTCCCTTCCTGTCAAATGACTCTTTAGCCAAACCTACAAACCAGCCAGGATGGTCTCCCACCTCCACCTCCCAGCTGTGTTTCTCTGAGCTAAAGCCCTCAGAGCCCAGAACATGTGCATACTTGGTGTTTCTCTCTGGATTATCAGGGAGCTGCTGATATGTGTCTCCACATCTCACACTGGTCAGATCATCAGACAGACAGAGACAGGAATGTGCAGTGTTTGGGTCCAGAATGACAGGACTGAAGTGGACCTTCTCCTTCATGTTCTCCCAGACTCTGAAGGACAGGTTGCCCAGGTGTTTGGCCTCATCTATCAGCGCTCCTGAGACTAGCTGTGGATCTGACAGTGAGCTCTGCGCTCTAGCTCTGGCCTGAGTGGGTTTATAGCTGCTGAGGAACGGCACGTTGTGTTTCTGCAGGTCTTCTTCAACAGCAGAGATACTGTCTGACAGAGAGGAGATCTGCTCCTGAATCCTCTTCATCTCTCTGCTCATAGTCTTCCCCTTCTGCTCCTCTTCCTCCCTCAGAGCTGCCAGTCTGGACTCCTCTTCCTCTTTCAGGAACTGGTGGAGCTTGTTGAACTCTGCTCTGATCTGCTTCTCTGTGGACGACAGCTGCTTCTTGGAGTGTTGAATCATTTCATTGTATGTTTTCTCCACTTGTTTGTATTTGTTCCTCTTGTCCTGTAGAGGCTTTAAGTCAGATTTCAGCTGGTCCTTCAGGTCACTGACTGCTTGTTCTACAGGAACGACATTGTGATCTTTTTGGTGAGGAAAATCACAGGAAGGACACACAGCTCTCTGTTCATCTTTACAGAATAATTTAGGCTCTTCTTGATGTTTGCCACACACCACCTCCACCTTCTTTTCTCCTTTTTCTGTCTCAGATGATCCAGCTTTCTGTTTCCGAGCAAATGAGTCAGCTAGTTCCTTCAGTGAAAAGTTCACCCCAGGTTCATCTTTGGAGGATTTCCTTTTACAAATGGGACAGTTTTTGTTTTTGGCTTGTTCCCAGAATTGTTGCAGACAGCTTGAACAGAAGCTGTGGCTGCAGCTCAGAGACACAGGATCTCTGAAAGTCTCTGAACACACATGGCAGCTCAGGTAACGTTCAAGAAGAGCATCACTCTCAGCCATTTTCTCTGTTGTCTAAATGATCTTTCAATAGTCAGACTCACCAAGTTACTGTCCCTTCACTTGATCACTTCAAATCCTTCAAACGGGTGTTTTCCAGCAGGGATCTCACAACCTGTAATGGCGTCTCAGCTCTGATCAACAATGTCAAAGTTTACTTTCACTTTTAACTGTCACAGTAAATTATTAACATCAGGAAATGATGTAATGTAGCTTTGTCACCAGCAGATGGTGCCATCAGGACATCTTTCAGAGGGACATTTTTAATTCTTCATTCATTGTCTGTAACATTTCCATGGACAGTCATCTGTAGGCTAAACAAACACTAAAGATTTAAACATTACAGCTCATATAAATTCAACAAACTGGAAACTTTAGTCCTCCAGTGAGCAGTGAACACTTCAGCTTTCTCAGAGCATGTAGGTACTGAGTGAAACTGGTTTATTTAGCCTTCATTTGACTTTTTCTGTCTTGTACAGCTTGCTGCTATCATCTTGCACAGCTCAAATGTTACCCTGCAATAAAGGAATAAAAGTGGAATAACAAGTGACAGTTTATATCTTTATATTAAGTCAAACTGGCAGAAGGTATTTAACATTTATTTAATGAGTCGTTTTTAAAGAAAATGAAGTAAAATTCTGAACTATTTTCCAAGATTCATTTTCATCCTTTTACCAACAGTGTATGTGCAAACAACACTAGTGATACAGAGAGCAGAAAGTAGAAAATATAACATATCTATGCTGCTGCTTTTATAAGTCATGATGATGTCACTGATTTACATTTTAACAGTGAAACATTTGTGGCATAAAGTGTTTGGTAGGAGGCAAATATATCTCCAGCCTTGTCCTTTAATTTAAAGTGAATATTGTTGAACAGAACATCAAGTGATGAGGAAGCAGCAGGATTATAAAGTGGGTGACCTTTGACCTCATGGCACAGAGCAAAGTCTTGCTGAACCAAACTGAATGAAAAAATTCAAAACCTCAAGTCTTTTTTTTCACTTTAATCTTTCAAGTTAAAATGATGAAAGCCAACATGAAAATAATCTTTATACAACATTTAAATCACAATCCTTATCAACACTTTTAATGAAGAAATACGACGACTCAAACTGATAATAGATTTATTTCTGGAGGAAACTGTTGTAAGTGATTTATTTTAAACTGAAAAGCCTCTTTTAGAGTTTATGTTTTTGTCTTGAAGCAGTTACAGTAAACACACACACATTCAGTTTTATCATCTGTGGATTTGTTTAATAAAGTTTTCCCTCCTTTTCTGACTATTTCAGTATTTGACACACACAGCGAGGTACAGACCAGTGTGAGAATAAACACGACTCCATTAAAATAAACAGGCTGAACAACTCTTCTCTAACACATCACGCTTTATTACTCATATGTTTTGGCTTTTTTCCATCGGGTTGTTATGAGGCTGTTTCATGTTTCTTCATATACAGTCTGTTAATGTGTTATGTGACTTTACACCTGTATTATTTCATGCAGTCATTACAGTGTTTATTATATCTATATTATATTGTGTTGTGAATAAAAACAAGATGTTACTAACCAGGTTTAAAAGTTATAATAAAAACAGATTTGATTTGTATCTTATAAAAGTTCAACCTCAGATGATGTAACACAGTCTCAGTGATACAGTGATGATTTTATTTATCTTCAAATAATGTGATCTAAATAGATACTGAAGTCTTTAAAAAATGACTTTAAAAGAAAAAAAACAATTTTTAAGATTCACATGTGTCTGCTTTGTACATTAAAACCAGTTTGTATAATTTGTTTCATTGAGCAACAAAATTCAGTGACTCTCAACATGAAATCAAATCTGCTTCAGACAAAAGAAAAAAATAATAAAGAAGTAAAATCAAAATGTTGATAACACAAACCTTCCTTAACATCACAGAGAAATCTCAGTTTGACAGATTTTGATATCAGTGGTTTTAGCATCACCAGCTGGTCCAATACAGAAATAAGGGAAGAGTTTCTCAGTGAAAGTGTCTCTGTGAGTGTAGATGTGAGTCTCGTCTTCAGGGTCGTAGAAGGACACCTCCCCCCTGTCATAGTCCAGCTGGACTCTGATCCTCTGGAGACTCTTCTTCACTGTGACAGTCTTACCAACAACATCAGTATATATTCCACTGCGATGCTTTAAACACCAGAATCCATATTTTGGTGTAGCAGGACACCCTCCCTTCCTGTCAAC
This sequence comes from Scomber japonicus, assembly GCF_027409825.1. NCBI lineage: Eukaryota > Metazoa > Chordata > Actinopteri > Scombriformes > Scombridae > Scomber > Scomber japonicus. The sequence continues at coordinate 8,821,031 of NC_070586.1, forward strand.
TGACTCTTTAGTCAAACCCACTAAGCAGTCAGGATGGTCTCCCACCTCCACCTCCCAGCTGTGTTTCCCTGAGCTGAAGCCCTCAGAGCCCAGAACAGTAGTATAATTAGTGTTTCTCTCTGGATTATCAGGGAGCTGCTGCCTTGTGTCTCCATTTCTCACACTGGTCAGATCATCAGACAGATAGAGCCATCCACTGGCAGTGTTTGGGTCCAGAATGACAGGACTGAAGTGGACCTTCTCCTTCATCTTCTCCCAGACTTTGAAGGACAGGTTGCCCAGGTGTTTGGCCTCATCTATCAGCGCTCCTGAGACCAGCTGTGGATCTGACAGTGAGCTCTGGGCTTTGGCTCTGGTCTGAGTAGGTTTATAACTGCTGAGGAATGGCACGTTGTGTTTCTGCAGGTCTTCTTCAACAGCAGAGATACTGTCTGACAGAGAGGAGATCTGCTCCTGAATCCTCTTCATCTCTCTGCTCATAGTCCTCACCTTCTGCTCCTCTTCCTCCCTCAGAGCTGCCAGTCTGGACTCCTCTTCCTCTTTCAGGAACTGGTGGAGCTTGTTGAACTCTGCTCTGATCTGCTTCTCTGTGGACAACAGCTGCTTCTTGGAGTGTTGAATCATTTCATTGTATGTTTTCTCTACTTGTTTGTATTTGTCCATCTTGTCCTGTAGAGGCTTTAAGTCAGATTTCAGCTGGTCCTTCAGTTCACTGACTGCTTGTTCTACAGGAACCACCTTGTGGCCGTGGTGGAGAGAAAACTCACAGACAGGACACACAGCTCTCTGTTCATCTTTACAGAACAATTTAGGCTCTTCTTGATGTTTGCTACACACCACCTCCACCTTCTTTTCTCCTTTTTGTGTCTCAGATGATCCAGCTTTCAGTCTCTCAGCAAAGGAGTCAGCTAGTTCCTTCAGTGAAAAGTTCACATATGGATTATCCTTTGAAGATTTTCTTTTACAAATGGGACAGTTTTTGTTTTTAGCTTGTTCCCAGAATTTTTGCAGACAGCTTGAACAGAAGCTGTGGCTGCAGCTCAGAGACACAGGATCTCTGAAAGTCTCTGAACACACATGGCAGCTCAGGTAACGTTCAATAAGAGCATCACTCTCAGCCATTTTCTGTGTTGTCTAAATTATCTTTCAATATTCAGACTCACCAAATTACTGTCCCTTCACTTCATCACTTCAAATCCTTCAAATTAATGTTTTCCAGCAGAGATCTCACGACCTGTAATGGCGTCTCAGCTCTGATCAACAATGTCAAAGTTTACTTTCACTTTTAACTGTGACAGTAAATTATTAACATCAGGAAATGATGTAATGTAGCTTCGTCACCAGCAGATGGTGCCATCAGGACGTCTTTAAGAGATACATTTTTAATTCTTCATTCATTACAGTAGGCTAAACAAACACTAAAGATTTAAATGTTACAGCTCATATAAATTCAACAAACATGAAACTTTAGTCCTCCAGTGAGCAGTGAACACTTCAGCTTTCACAGAGCATGTAGGTACTGAGTGAAACTTGTTTATTTAGCCTTCATTTGTCCTTTTCTGTCTTGTACAGCTTGCTGCTATCATCTATTGAACAGCTCAAATGTTACCCTGCAGTAAAGGAATAAAAGTGGAATAATAAATGACAGTTTATATGTTTATATTTAGTCAAACTAAAGTGTTTGGCAGGAGGCAAATATATCTCCAGCCTCGTCCTTTAATTTAAAGTGAATATTGTTGAACAGAACATCAAGTGATGAGGAAGCAGCAGGATTATAAAGTGGGTGACCTTTGACCTCATGGCACACAACTTTTTTTCCACTCAAGTTAAAATCACAATCCTTAGTAACACTTTTAATGAAGAAATACAAAGTCTCAAACTGATAATAGAGTACTTGTATATGATTAATTTTAAATTCAGTGTACCAATATAAATGAATGATGAAACATGATGTCATCCACAGCAGTAGCATCAACCCTGCCCTCGTTGATAAGGCAACTTTGTGAATTGGTTAATTAGGAATTTTCAGTCCCTGTTTGTGGTCAAATAAAATATGTGTACTTAGTGATTACAGGCAGGTAATTGGTGGGCGGGGCTGTCACATCAGTGCAACTAGAAACACCTGCACCCACCTCGCCTCTTTAATGTCTTCCAGGATCTTTATTATTTTTGCTAACCACCATCTTCTCCACTGATGTTACTAGGGTTGCAAAATTCCGGGAATTTTCAAACTTGGAAACTTTCCATGGGAATTAACGGGAATTAACGGGAATTAATGGGAATTAACGGGAATAAACCGGGAATTTACTAAACTGAAGGTATGTTCTTATTAGGGAACTTAAATATAGTTGTGTAAAATAATATTTTAGCATAATCCTGACTAAAACAACCAGATATCATGCAGTACAGTTGAATATCTATGCTATCTGAGACCACGCCCCCTACATGCACTGTGCATTCCTCCATCACATGCACAGATGATTTCTACAATCCTAGACCACACTTTTGAGCCCAGAGCACACAACTTGAAGCCAGACTTCTGAGCCTGTGGTTTTGATGACATTATAAGGTAATATATTTAGGGATATTTTTATGTGTAAGTGCTATATTTAGCCTTATGGTGGAAAAAATAAAACTGGTCAATACCAAATAAACCACAATTTATACAGTAAATATCACTTTAACAGACAGGAGTGGAACTTTGATGTTACTAGTTATATCATTTGCACCTAAGTAAATAACAATAACTAATAGTTAAAAACATCTTGTATATTTTGGATTTTCCATCCAGGTATATCCACCAGGATACATTGGACACATCCCCCTCAGGGATGTGTAGCTTCACAGACACATTGTTGTATTTTTTCAGAGTTGTGTGTGAAACCATTAGGAATAATAAACATTTAGTTGCTTTTTTAATATTAAATTATAAATTATTGTATAATTTAATATAACTTCAACAGCTCAGGCACATCAAGCGACATTGTGTAACTTTTTTCATCGTCAAAATTTCCAAAATTCCCCAGCTTAACTTCCCATGGAAATTTACCGGAAACTTTCCAGAAATTTACCGGAAATTTTCCACCTCTTTGCAACCCTAGATGTTACTGACATGCACGTTAACTTACATGTTGTAAGTAAAACCATTATTTTAAAACAATACTTACCATGGCTTTATTTTTAACAGTTTGAGGTACTGAACAGATCAACATGTTTTGAGACTGTTTGCCAGTGAAATGCATGTAAAGAAACAGTTTTTACACCATTTAATCATCAAAACAGTTTTCTTCTCATTTAAACATCCTTATCGTAGCAGAAAGGAGTCGAGGTTATGAAGAGTGTAAGGGACCAAGCTGGCTAACGAAGGAGACAAGGTGGTTTTTAAAGAATGAGGGTTTTTATTTTACCCAAAAGTTTACAAAATGATACAAAAACAAAATAAAGTTTTGGGCCCATAAAAGAGGTCAAAATAAACAGAACTCAAATATAATCAACTTAACCCTAACAGAACAGACCTCACAAATGAACACATGGGGAACATATATACTGGCTGATCAGACCATAAATGATACAATAGGGATGACAAACAAACAAACAAACCCTGCCAATGAAACAAATAACTACAATAATTCACCCCCCAAAAAGATTAACTCAATTATATTAACAAACCCAAAAATACCTAACTAAATATTCAAATAAAGAGAAAATAAATCAATATAAACTAATTCCTAAAATAAACAGTTCCCCCCCTTAAGTAGCAGGACATTGGTACAACCCCAATCAGCCCAGGCTGGTATTTAACTACTCCATCTCCTGTTGTCCATCCTTTGCCTGGGCGTGGCCAGATGTCTCCAGGAGCAGCAACCCCAAACTGGTAACTTAAAAAAAGAACAAATTAGAACTAAAGACTTTACAAAAGTTAACTAAATGTGCGCGCTTACAAATAGAAAACTAATGTATTCCCAAATGTGAAATAAAATGAATACTTTATAAACCAAATGTGTGTTATGAAATTTTGTAATGAAAAATATGAATTAAATGATGAAAAAGAATGAATTAAATGATGAAAAAGAATGAATTAAATGGAAAAGAAATGTGTAAGTGTAGTGGGAGCGATACCAACTGAGTCAGTTGTGTGGCTGTGAGTGCAGCCATCACAAAGAGTAAACAGAAAATGTAAAACACACTCAGGCTTGTAGTTTTTGTAAAAGTTTGATTTATTTACTTACTCTTACACTGTTCATACAATCTTCATCATGTCTGAAAATAACTTTTTAGAGGTTTCTTTTCATGGTATTTAATTCGTCCTTTATGATTGTGGCCAACACACAAAACAAAAAAACATAATATCTACATTCAGTAGTTTGTCTGGTGAGAGTTCACTTTACACTCACTGCAAATGGCTTTACATGAATATTATGTAATACTGAATATTTCTGCAGAAGTCATGTTCCTTTAACAAATCAAATACTCATTATTTAATAAAATCTGACATATATATATATATACTCTTTAATATCTTAATATTATAAAATAGTTCTTGTTTCGTCCCATTTTCTGCAAATAAATTAGTAAATAAATATTCAAAGGAATGTTATCTTTCATCTGCTCATTAGAGGCACATTGAATCCTTAATTAATGTAAACACGGCTTTCAGTAGATGAATAAAACTTAATTTAGAAACTCAGAACAAATTGCATCTTAATCTTCTTGTAATGTAATTATGATTTAAACATGTAAATGGTAAATGCAGTGTAAAGGTCGTGTGCCTAAAGAGTTCAAGCAGTGAATGAATCATAACCTAAATATGTTTTTCAAGTGTATCATGAAGGACTTTTACATAAATAAATCATCTGAATATATTTATTCTTTCACTCATTTCTTGCAAATACGTCCCCTCAACATTTTGTGACCATCTAAATGAACTCTAACTGTAACATTGTTGTTCAAATCTCATGGCAAATATTTATTCCATATAATAGTGCATGGAAAAAACATCCCTATAAAATGTTAACCTTTTATTTTGTAGATAGAAAATTAAACAATATTTAACTCTTGTGCTGTTTATATAGAGGTGTTGGCCTTTTTTTACACCATGATATTTAAAGGAAAGGTTCACAATTTTTAAACTCGGTCTTACAACAGTCAGGAGCCAAAATGGATATTAAAACATGTTTTTCTTGTCGCAATTATTCCCTCTGCTCATACTGACCATTAGATCCCTTCATAATGCACTTACAATGTAATCCACAGTCCAAATATGTATTTAAAAGCTTCAGCCATGAACTGGAAACACAAAGAGGGCTGTAAATGTAGCAGATATCCAGTTGATATGATTAACTCAGACTGCTTAAACTTTATCTCCTTTTCTGACTGACAAACATTAGGAATAAAAACTGCTGGTGATTAAATAACACATGATGACAAGCAGCATCCCTCAGACTTACATTTTTATTGTATGAAGTTGTTTCAGAAAACAGATGATGTGATACAGTTTCAGCATTTTGTCGTCATATTTTCTTGTGGATTCATCTTTATTTTAAGAGGTGACACAAATAACTTAAACACTAAATCTATTTTTTTAAAGCCAAGAAAGCATCAGAGCATCAGAGTATTTAACAACATCAGTAAATATTCTGTTGAAATTCATTACAAAGTCAGCATAATATCAAAAGCAGGAGTCACCATCTTTAATACATTTATTCTAAAGAGAAAATAAATAAATCCTGAACGGCTCAACGTCTTTTAAAAAATTCAGATGAGAACAAAATTTTAGGTGTTCATAATTTTACATGAATATAAAAATAAAAAAACAATATCTGTGACAACAAATCAGATCTGTTGAAAAACAAAAGAACAAATAATAATCAGTCAGAGCCAGAATGATTTTTGATACACTGAACAACTGAGACTCTGAGTTTAAAGTGTAAAACAAACTGAATGAACTCATCAAAAGATTGATTTCTAATTACAATGAAAGTTTAAAAAGTTCCCCACCTGTATTATTTCATACAGTCATTACAGTGTTTATTATATTTATATTATATTGTGTTCTGAATAAAAACAAGATGCTACTAACCAGTTTTAAAAGTTACAATAAAAACAGATTTGATTTGTACTTTTATAAAAGTTCAACCTCAGATGATGTAACACAGTCTCAGTGATACAGTGATGATTTTATTTATCTTCAAATAATGTGATCTAAATAGATACTGAAGTCTTTAAAAAGTGACTTTAAAAGAAAAAATAATAATAAAAAAGTAAAATCAAAATGTTGATAACACAAACCTTCCTGAACATCACCAAGAAATCTCAGTTGGGCAGATTTTGATATCAGTGGTTTTAGCATCACCAGCTCGTCCAATTTCGAAAACAGGGAAGAGTTTCTCAGTGAAAGTGTCTCTGTGAGTGTAGATGTGAGTCTCGTCTTCAGGGTCGTAGAAGGACACCTCCCCCCTGTCATAGTCCAGCTGGACTCTGATCCTCTGGAGACTCTTCTTCTCTGTGACAGTCTCACCAACAACATTAGTGTATTTTCCTCTGCGATGCACTAAACACCAGATTCCAGATTCTGGTGAAAGTAATCGCTCTCCCATCCTGTCCGCTGACTCTTTAACTAAACCCACAGTGCAGTCAGGATGGTCTCCCACCTCCACCTCCCAGCTGTGTTTCCCTGAGCTGAAACCCTCAGAGCCCAGAACAGTGGCATACTTAGTGTGTCTCTCTGGATTATCAGGGAGCTGCTGATATGTGTCTCCTTTTCTCACACTGGTCAGATCATCAGAGAGATAGAGCCATCGACTGGCAGTGTTTGGGTCCAGAATGACAGGACTGAAGTGGACCTTCTCCTTCATCTTCTCCCAGACTCTGAAGGACAGGTTGCCCAGGTGTTTGGCCTCATCTATCAGCGCTCCTGAGACCAGCTGTGGATCTGACAGTGAGCTCTGGGCTCTGGCTCTGGTCTGAGTGGATTTATAACTGCTGAGGAATGGCACGTTGTGTTTCTGCAGGTCTTCTTCAACAGCAGAGATACTGTCTGACAGAGAGGAGATCTGCTCCTGAATCCTCTTCATCTCTCTGCTCATAGTCTCCCCCTTCTGCTCCTCTTCCTCCCTCAGAGCTGCCAGTCTGGACGCCTCTTCCTCTTTCAGGAACTGGTGGAGCTTGTTGAACTCTGCTCTGATCTGCTTCTCTGTGGACAACAGCTGCTTCTTGGAGTGTTCAATCATTTCATTGTATGTTTCCTCCACTTCTTCATATTTGTTCCTCTTGTCCTGTAGAGGCTTTAAGTCAGATTTCAGCTGGTCCTTCAGGTCACTGACTGCTTGCTCTACAGGAACCACCTTGTGACCGTGGTGGAGAGAAAACTCACAGACAGGACACACAGCTCTCTGTTCATCTTTACAGAACAATTTAGGCTCTTCTTGATGTTTGCTGCACACCACCTCCCCCTTCTTTTCTCCTTTTTCTGTCTCAGATGATCCAGCTTTCTGTCTCCCAGCAAATGAGTCAGCTAGTTCCTTCAGTGTGAAGTTCACCAAAAGATCATCTTTGGAGGATTTTCTTTTACAAATGGGACAGTTTTTGTTTTTAGCTTGTTCCCAAATGGTTTGCAGACAGCTTGAACAGAAGCTGTGGCTGCAGCTCAGAGACACAGGATCTCTGAAAGTCTCTGAACACACATGGCAGCTCAGGAAACGTTCAAAAAGAGCATCTTTCTCAGCCATGTTCTCTGTTGTCTAAATTATCTTTCAATCGTCAGACTCACCAAGTTACTGTCCCTTCACTTGATCACTTCAAATGAGTGTTTTCCCGCAGAGATCTCACACCCTGTAATGGCGTCTCAGCTTTGATCAACAATGTCAATATTTACTTTAAATTCTTTAACTGTAAATGATTAAGATCAGGAAATGATGTAATGTAGCTTTGTCACCAGCAGATGGTGCCATCAGGACGTCTTTCAGAGATACATTTTTAATTCTTCATTCATCACAGTAAAATATCCATGGACAGTCATCTGTAGGCTAAACTAACACTAAAGATTTAAACATTACAGTTTATATAAATTCAACAAACATGAAACTTTAGTCCTCCAGTGAGCAGTGAACACTTCAGCTTTCACAGAGCATTTAGGTACTGAGTGAAACTGGTTTATTTAGCCTTCATTTGACCTTTTCTGTCTTGTACAGCTTGCTGCTATCATTTATTGCACAGCTCAAATGTTACCCTGCAATAAAGGAATAAAAGTGGAATAACAAGTGACAGTTTATATCTTTATATTAAGTCCAACTGACAAAAAGTATTTAATATTTACTTAATGAGCAGTTTTTAAAGAAAATGAAGTAAAATTCGGAACCATCTACGAAGATTCATTTTCATCCTTTTACCAAAAGTATATGTGCAAACAACACGAGTGACACAGAGAGCAGAAAGTAAAAAATATAAGATATGTTGCTGCTTTTATCAATTATAATGATGTCACTTATTTACATTTTAACAGTGAAATATTTGTGGCATAAAGTGTTTGGCAGGAGGCAAATATATCTCCAGCCTCGTCCTTTAATTTAAAGTGAATATTGTTGAACAGAACATCAAGTGATGAGGAAGCAGCAGGATTATAAAGTGGGTGACCTTTGACCTCATGTCACAAAATAAAGTCTTGCTGAACCAAACTGAATGAAAAAATACACAACCTCAAGTCTTTTTTTGTTTCACTTTAATCTTTAAGTTAAAATGATGAAATCCAACATCAAAATAATCTTTATACAACATTTAAATCACAATCCTTATCAACACTTTTAATGAAGAAATACAAAGACTCAAACTGATAATAGATTTACTTCTGGAGGAAACTGTTGTAAATTATTTATTTTAAACTGAAAAGCCTCTTTTAGAGTTTATGTTTTTGTCTTGAAGCAGTTACAGTAAACACACACACATTCAGTTTTATCATCTGTGGATTTGTTTAATAAAGTTTTCCCTCCTTTTCTGACTATTTCAGTATTTGACACACACAGCGCGGTACAGACCAGTGTGAGAATAAACACGACTCCATTAAAATAAACAGGCTGAACAACTCTTCTCTAACACATCAGGCTTTTCCATCGGGTTGTTATGAGGCTGTTTCATGTTTCTTCATATACAGTCTGTTAATGTGTTATGTGACTTTACACCTGTATTATTTCATACAGTCATTACAGTGTTTATTATATTTATATTATATTGTGTTGTGAATAAAAACAAGATGTTACTAACCAGGTTTAAAAGTTATAATAAAAACAGATTTGATTTGTATCTTATAAAAGTTCAACCTCAGATGATGTAACACAGTCTCAGTGATACAGTGATGATTTTATTTATCTTCAAATAATGTGATCTAAATAGATACTGAAGTCTTTAAAAAATGACTTTAAAAGAAAAAAAACAATTTTTAAGATTCACATGTGTCTGCTTTGTACATTAAAACCAGTTTGTATAATTTGTTTCATTGAGCAACAAAATACAGTGACCCTCAACATGAAATCAAATCAGCTTCAGACAAAAGAAAAACAATAAAAAAGTAAAATCAAAATGTTGATAACACAAGCCTTCCTGAACATCACAGAGAAATCTCAGTTGGACAGATTTTGATATCAGTGGTTTTAGCATCACCAGCTGATCCAATACTGAAATAAGGGAAGAGTTTCTCAGTGAAAATGTCTCTGTATGTGTAGATGTGAGTCTCGTCTTCAGGGTCGTAGAAGGACACCTCCCCCCTGTCATAGTCCAGCTGGACTCTGATCCTCTGGAGACTCTTCTTCTCTGTGACAGTCTCACCAACACCATTAGTGTATTTTCCACTGCGATGGTTTAAACACCAGATTCCATATTTTGGTGAAGCAAGTAGCTTTCCCTTCCTGTCAACTGACTCGTTAGTCAAACCCACATCCCAGAAAGTATGGTCTCCCACCTCCACCTCCCAGCTGTGTTTCCCTGAGCTGAAGCCCTCAGAGCCCAGAACAATGTTATACTTAGTGAATCTCTCTGGATTATCAGGGAGCTGCTGATGGTTTGTGTCTCCACGTCTCACACTGGTCAGATCATCAGACAGATAGAGACAGTCAGCTGCAGTGTTTGGGTCCAGAATAACAGGACTGAAGTGGACCTTCTCCTTCATCTTCTCCCAGACTCTGAAGGACAGGTTGCCCAGGTGTTTGGCCTCATCTATCAGCGTTCCTGAGACCAGCTGTGGATCTGACAGTGAGCTCTGGGCTCTGGCTCTGGTCTGAGTGGGTTTATAACTGCTGAGGAATGACACGTTGTGTTTCTGCAGGTCTTCTTCAACAGCAGAGATACTGTCTGACAGAGAGGAGATCTGCTCCTGAATCCTCTTCATATCTCTACTCATAGTCTTCCCCTTCTGCTCCTCTTCCTCCCTCAGAGCTGCCAGTCTGGACTCCTCTTCCTCTTTCAGGAACTGGTGGAGCTTGTTGAACTCTGCTCTGATCTGCTTCTCTGTGGACAACAGCTGCTTCTTGGAGTGTTCAATCATTTCATTGTATATTTTCTCCACTTCTTTGTATTTGTTCCTCTTGTCCTGTAGAGGCTTTAAGTCAGATTTCAGCTGGTCCTTCAGGTCACTGACTGCTTCTTCTACAGGAACCACATTGTGACCGTGGTGGAGAGAAAACTCACAGACTGGACACACAGCTCTCTGTTCATCTTTACAGAACAATTTAGGCTCTTCTTGATGTTTGCTACACACCACCTCCACCATCTTTTCTCCTTTTACTGTCTCAGATGATCCAACTTTTTGTTTCCCGGCAAATGAGTCAGCTAGTTCCTTCAGTGAAAAGTTCACGCCAGGATCATCTTTGGAGGATTTTCTTTTACAAATGGGACAGTTTTTGTTTTTAGCTTGTTCCCAGAATTTTTGCAGACAGCTTGAACAGAAGCTGTGGCCGCAGCTCAGAGACACAGGATCTCTGAAAGTCTCTGAACACACATGGCAGCTCAGGAAGCTTTCAAAAAGAGCATCTTTCTCAGCCATTTTCTCTGTTGTCTAAATGATCTTTCAATAGTCAGACTCACCAAGTTACTGTCCCTTCACTTGATCACTTCAAATCCTTCAAATGAGTGTTTTCCAGCAGAGATCTCACACCCTGTAATGGTGTCTCAGCTCTGAACAATGATGTCAATATTTACTTTAAATTCTTTCACAGTAAATTATTAACATCAGGAAATGATGTGATGTAGCTTTGTCACCAGCAGATGGTGCCGTCAGGACGTCTTTCAGAGGTCCATTTTTAATTCTTCATTCATCACAGTAAAATATCCATGGACAGTCATCTGTAGGCTTAACAAACACTAAAGATTTAAACATCACAGCTCATATAAATTCAACAAACCTGAAACTTTAGTCCTCCAGTGAGCAGTGAACACTTCAGCTTTCACAGAGCATGTAGGTACTGAGTGAAACTGGTTTATTTAGCCTTCATTTGTCCTTTTCTGTCTTGTACAGCTTGCTGCTATCATCTATTGCACAGCTCAAATGTTACCCTGCAATAAAGGAATAAAAGTTTAATAACAATTGAGAGTTTATATCTTTATATTAAGTCAACCTGGCGAAAGGTATTTAATATTTATTCAACAAGTAGATTTTAAACAAAATGAAGTACAATTCTGCACTATTTTGCCAGATTCATTTTCATCCTTTTTCCAACAGTATATGTGCAAACAGCACTAGTGATACAGAGAGCAGAAATTAGAACATATAACAAATATGTCCTGCTGCTTTTATCAGTCATGATGATGTCATTGATTTACATTTTGACAGTGAAATATTTGTGGAATAAAGTGTTTGGTAGGAGGCAAATATATCTCCAGCCCCGTCCTTTAATTTAAAGTGAATATTGTTGAACAGAACATCAAGTGATGAGGAAGCAGTAGGATTATAAAGTGGGTGACCTTTGACCTCATGGCACAAAATAAAGTCTTGCTGAACCAAACTGAATGAAAAAATACACAACCTCAAGTCTTTTTTTGTTTCACTTTAATCTCTCAAGTTAAAATGATTAAAGCCAACATCAAAATAATCTTTATACAACATTTAAATCACAATCCTTATCAACACTTTTAGTGAAGAAATACAAAGACTCAAACTGATAATAGATTTACTTCTGGAGGAAACTGTTGTAAATTATTTATTTTGAATTGAAAAGCCTCTTTTAGAGTTTATGTTCATGTCTTGAAGCAGTTACAGTAAACACACATACATTCAGTTTTATCATCTGTGGATTTGTTTAGTAAAGTTTTCCCTCCTTTTCTGACTATTTCAGTGTTTGACACACACAGCGAGGTACAGACCAGTGAGAATAAACACGTCTCCTGTATTGGAAGTGTTTATATACCGCCACAACTTCCAGGCCACTAGGGGCATAGTTCTTTCATTTATAGTTGGTATTGCAGCCTCAGGCAATAGCAAGAAGCAGGAAGTGATGTAACAGGAAGTTTTGTTAATCTGCGCCACAATAAGAGTATGGTAGTGTCATGGCAACGGAAAAATGCTCCGTCTTTATATGCAGTTATTAAGTTAGTTATATTTGTTTCTAGCCCTGTGAGTGGAAATATAAGTAAGTGAACATGTGATAGATTATTATTAGAATGTACACTGTTAATTATTATGACATATTCGTAATGTTTAGCAACGTTTTGAGTAACTTTGTGGGCACGTATAACGGTAGATTTCAGGCTTCAAGCGACCGTTGAATTGACCGATAAGCTAAATTGTATATGACCAACTATTCTGTATTGTTTATTAATGAATGCTTTTCTGTATTTTTATATGTCCATTTCAGTTTCACACTTTCTTGTAATAAATCCTAGCCTACTACAACACCTGCCTGTTCCTTGGAGGATATAATGCAAGGGTGAGTTTAACTGGCTGTGAATCTCAATACACGACAAGAGTCACATTGGGTGCAACAGTACAACTCCATTAAAATAAACAGGCTGAACAACTCTTCTCTAATACATCACGCTTTATTACTCACACGGTTTGGCTTTTTCTCCATCAGGGTGGTATGAGGTTGTTTCAGGTTTCTTCATGCACTGTCTGTTAAATATGTCATGTGACTTTACAAAACTAAATATTAATTAAATAAGTTAGGACTGTCCATAAATGTTGAAGAGGAGACGCAAAGATTATGTGACTGTGTTCTGAAAACTGAAGTTGAAAGAATTTCAGTGAAAAGTTTCATGTTTTCTGAAGAAGAAAGTCAGAGTTAAACCTTTAATGGGTTTAAAATAAAAACTGTATTTTGCAAAAACTGGTTGTATAATAGTTTTGTAACATTTTACCTTTTACAAAGTCACATGACTATTTGATAAATGTATGTAAATAAACTGAAGCAACCTGTATCTCATTTTCTGATTGACAAACATTAGGAATAAAAACTGCTGGTGATTAAATGACACATCATGACAAGCAGCATCCATCAGACTTACATTTTTATTGTAGGAAGTTGTTTCAGAAAACAGATGATGTGATACAGTTTCAGCATTTTGTCGTCATATTTTCTTGTGGATTCATCTTTATTTTTAGAGGTGACACAACTAACTTACACATTAAATCTATTTTTTTAAAAGCCAAGAAAGCAACAGAGCAATCAGAGTATGTAACAACATCAGTAAATATTCTGTTGAAATTCATTACAAAGTCAGCATAATATCAAAAGCAGGAGTCACCATCTTTAATACATTTATTCTGAAGAGAAAATAACTAAAACCTGAACGGCTCAAAGTCTTTAAAACAAATCAGATGAGAACAAAAGTTTAGGTGTTCATGATTTTACATGAATATAAAAATAAAAAACTATATCTGTGACAAAAAATCAAATCTGCTGAAGAAGAAAATAACAAATAATTAATAATCAATCAGAGCCAGAATGATTTTTGATACACTGAACAACTGAGACTCTGAGTTTAAAATTAAAAGAAAACTGAATTAACTCATCAAAAGATTGATTTCCAATTACAATGAAAGTTTAAAAAGTTCCCCACCTGTATTATTTCATACAGTCATTACAGTGTTTATTATATTTATATTATATTGTGTTCTGAATAAAAACAAGATGCTACTAACCAGGTTTAAAAGTTATAATAAAAACAGATTTGATTTGTACCTTTATAAAAGTTCAACCTCAGATGATGTAACACAGTCTCAATAATACAGTGATGATTTTATTTATCTTCAAATAACATGATCTAAATAGATACTGAAGTCTTTAAAAGGTGACTTTAAAAGAAAAAAAAACAATTATTGAGGTTCACATGTGTCTGCTTTGTACATTAAAACCAGTTTGGATAATTTGTTTCATTGAGCAACAAAATTCAGTGACCCTCAACATGAAATCAAATCTGCTTCAGACAAAAGAAAAAATAATTAAAAAAGTAAAATCAAAATGTTGATAACACAAACCTTCCTGAACATCACAGAGAAATCTCAGTTTGACATATTTTGATATCAGTGGTTTTAGCATCACCAGCTGATACAATACAGAAATAAGGGAAGAGTATCTCAGTGAAAGTGTCTCTGTGAGTGTAGATGTGAGTCTCGTCTTCAGGGTCGTAGAAGGACACCTCCCCCCTGTCATAGTCCAGCTGGACTCTGATCCTCTGGAGACTCTTCTTCACTGTGACAGTCTTATTAAGACCATTAGTGTATTTTCCATCACCATACAGTAAACACCAGATTCCATATTCTGGTGAAGCATCTGCCTCTCCCTTCCTGTCAACTGACTCTTTAACTAAACCCAAATTCCAGCGAGGATGGTCTCCCACCTCCACCTCCCAGCTGTGTTTCCCTGAGCTGGAACCCTCAGAGCCCAGAACATCAGTATAGTTAGTGAATCTCTCTGGATTATCAGGGAGCTGCTGATCTGTGTCTCCACGTCTCACACTGGTCAGATCATCAGACAGATAGAGCCAGGGGCTGGCAGTGTTTGGGTCCAGAATGACAGGACTGAAGTGGACCTTCTCCTTCATCTTCTCCCAGACTCTGAAGGACAGGTTGCCCAGGTGTTTGGCCTCATCTATCAGCGCTCCTGAGACCAGCTGTGGATCTGACAGTGAGCTCTGGGCTCTGGCTCTGGTCTGAGTGGGTTTATAACTACTGAGGAATGACATGTTGTGTTTCTGAAGGTCTTCTTCAACAGCAGAGATACTGTCTGACAGAGAGGAGATCTGCTCCTGAATCCTCTTCATCTCTCTGCTCATAGTCTTCCTCTTCTGCTCCTCTTCCTCCCTCAGAGCTGCCAGTCTGGACTCCTCTTCCTCTTTCAGGAACTGGTGGAGCTTGTTGAACTCTGCTCTGATCTGCTTCTCTGTGGACAACAGCTGCTTCTTGGAGTGTTGAATCATTTCATTGTATGTTTTCTCCACTTGTTTGTATTTGTTCCTCTTGTCCTGTAGAGGCTTTAAGTCAGATTTCAGCTGGTCCTTCAGGTCACTGACTGCTTGTTCTACGGGAACCACATTGTGACCGTGGTGGAGAGAAAACTCACAGACAGGACACACAGCTCTATGTTCATCTTTACAGAATAATTTAGGCACTTCTTGGTGTTTGCTACACAACACCTCCACCTTCTTTTCTCCTTTTTCTGTCTCAGATGATCCAACTTTCAGTCTCCCAGCAAAGGAGTCAGCTAGTTCCTTCAGTGAAAAGTTCACATATGGATTATCCTTTGAAGATTTTCTTTTACAAATGGGACAGTTTTTGTTTTTAGCTTGTTCCCAGAATTTTTTCAGACAGCTTGAACAGAAGCTGTGGCTGCAGCTCAGAGACACAGGATCTCTGAAAGTCTCTGAGCACACATGGCAGCTCAGGCAACTTTCAACAAGAGCAGCTTTCTCAGCCATTTTCTCTGTTGTCTAAATGATCTTTCAACAGTCAGACTCACCAAGTTACTGTCCCTTCACTTGATCACTTAAAATCCTTCAAATGAGTGTTTTCCAGCAGAGATCTCACAACCTGTAATGGCGTCTCAGCTCTGATCAACAATGTCAAAGTTTACTTTCAGTTTTACCTGTCACAGTAAATTATTAACATCAGGAAATTTTGTGATGTAGCTTTGTCACCAGCAGATGGTGCCATCAGGACGTCTTTCAGAGGTACATTTCTAATTCTTCATTCATTACAGTAACATTTCCATGGACAGTCATCTGTAGGCTAAACAAACACTAAAGATTTAAACATTACAGCTCATATAAATTCAACAAACATGAAACTTTAGTCCTCCAGTGAGCAGTGAACACTTCAGCTTTCACAGATCATGTAGGTACTGAGTGAAACTGGTTTATTTAGCCTTCATTTGACCTTTTCTGTCTTATACAGCTTGCTGCTATCATCTATTGCACAGCTCAAATGTTACCCTGCAATAAAGGAATAAAAGTGGAATAACAATTGAGAGTTTATATCTTTATATTAAGTCAATCTGGCAAAAGGTAGTTAATATTTATTTAATGAGAAGTTTTTTAAGAAAATGAAGTAAAATTCTGAACTATTTTCCAAGATTCATTTTCATCCTTTTATCAACAGTATATGTGCAAACAGCACTAGTGATACATAGAGCAGAAAGTAGAAAATATAACATATATGTGCTGCTGCTTTTATAAGTCATGATGATGTCACTGATTTACATTTTAACATTGAAATATTTGTGGCATAAAGTTTTTGGCAGGAGGTAAATATATCTCCAGCCTCGTCCTTTAATTTAAAGTGAATATTGTTGAACAGAACATCAAGTGATGAGGAAGCAGCAGGATTATAAAGTAGGTGACCTTTGACCTCATGGCACAAAATAGTCTTGCTGAACCAAACTGAATGAAAAAATACACAACCTCAAGTCTTTTTTTCTTTCACTTTAATCTTTAAGTTAAAATGATGAAAGCTAACATGAAAATAATCTTTATACAACATTTAAATCACAATCCTTATCAACACTTTTAATGAAGAAATATAAAGTCTCAAACTGATAATAGATTTATTTACAGAGGAAACTGTAGTAAATTATTTATTTTAAATTGAAGAGCCTCTTTTAAATCAGTGTACCAATATAAATGAATGATGAAACATGATGTCATCCACAGCAGTAGCATCAACCCTGCCCTCGTTGATCAGGCAACTTTGTGAATTGATTAATTAGGAACTTTAAGTCCCTGTTTGTGGTAAAATAAAATATGTGTACTTAGTGACTACAGGCAGGTAATTGGTGGGCGGGGCTGTCACATCAGTGCAACTAGAAACACCTGCACCCACCTCACCTCTTTAATGTCTTCCAGGATCTTTATTATTTTTGCTAACCAACATCTTCTCTACTGATGTTACTGACATGCACGTTAACTTACATGTTGTGAGTAAAACCATTATTTTAAAACAATACTTACCATGGCTTTATTTTTAACAGTTTGAGGTACTGAACAGATCAACATGTTTTGAGACTGTTTGCCAGTGAAACGCATGTAAAGAAACAGTTTCTACACCATGTAATCATCAAAACACAACAGTTTTCTTCTTATTTAAACATCCTTATCGTAGCAGAAAGGAGTCGAGGTTATGAAGAGTAAACAGAAGAATGTAAAACACACTCAGGCTTGTAGTTTTTGTAAAAGTTTGATTTATTTACTTACTCTTACACTGTTCATACAATCTTCATCATGTCTGAAAATAACATTTTAGAGGTTTCTTTTCATGGTATTTGATTCGTCCTTTATGATTGTGGCCAACACACAAAACAAAAAACATAATATCTACATTCAGTAGTTTGTCTGGTGAGAGTTCACTTTATACTCACTGCAAATGGCTTTACATGAATATTATGTAATACTGAATATTTCTGCAGAACTCATGTTCCTTTAACAAATCAAATACTCATTATTTAATAAAATCTGACCATATATATATATATACTCTTTAATATCTTAATATTATAAAATAGTTCTTGTTTCGTCCCATTTTCTGCAAATAAATTAGTAAATAAATATTCAAAGGAATGTTATCTTTCATCTGCTCATTAGAGGCACATTGAATCCTTAATTAATGTAAACAGGGCGTTCAGTAGATGAATAAACTTAATTTAGAAACTCAGAACAATTTACATCTTAATCTTCCACATGTAATTATGACCCGTGGGTATTTCCAGTGAGGGAACTAATATTTCTGATTTAAACATGTAAATGGTCAATGCAGTGTAAAGGTCATGTGCCTAAAGAGTTCAAGAAGTGAACGAATCGTAACCTAAATATGTTTTTCAAGTGTATCATGAAGGACTTTTACATAAATAAATCATCTGAATATATTTATTCTTTCACTCATTTCTTGCAAATACGTTACATTTTGTGACCCTCTAAATGAACTCTAACTGTAACATTGATGTTCAAATTTCATGGCAAATATTTATTCCATATAATAGTGCATGGAAAAAACATCCCTATAAAATGTTAACCTTTTATTTTGTAGATAGAAAATTAAACAATATTTAACTCTTGTGCTGTTTATATAGAGGTGTTGGCCTTTTTTATACACATCATGAAATTTAAAGGAAAGGTTCACAATTTTTAAACTCTATCTTAAAACAGTCAGGACCCTAAATGGATATTAAAACATGTTTTTCTTGTTGTAATTATTCCCTCTGTTCATACTGACCATTACTGTAGATCCCTTCATAATGCACTTACAATGTAATCCACAGTCCAAACATGTATTTAAAAGTTTATCTGAAGCTAATGTGAAACTTCAGCCATAAGCTGGTAACACAAAGAGGGAATTTGATGCTAAAAATACTGTAAATGTAGCAGATATCTAGTTGATATGATTAACTCAGATGGCTTAAACTTTAAACATTTAAATTAATTTTTGCACTAAATGACTATGTGGACACATGTTGGATTTTGGCTCCCATCGCTTACATTGAAAGGACATTTAAAGTGGATCTTTTAAGAGTCAGTATGAAGCAGGAGGAATTATTTCATCTGACTGTAGTTTTAAGACACACTTGAAAAATTGTGAATCTATCCTTTAAGTAGACTGCAGGGACATTTTAAATACTTGACATTTAGCAGAGATGTTATTAGCTCACTTCTTAGCACATTTCTAGCTCATAATGTATAGTGACTCTAGTGATGTGATGATACACTGCTCGCTATTTATTAGCTATGAGGCAACAGTTTTGCTACTAAAATCCAACCAGATGTGTCCTTCAGGTGTGCTTTCAAAAAATAATGTTTTTACACCACATGGCCAGGAGTTTATAGACACCCAAACATTACACCTATATGTTATAACTGTATATGATCATTAATCTGCTGCTATAACAACCTCCACTCTTCTGGTTTCAGCAGATTTTGGATCCTGGCTGCAGAGATTTGCTCTGGTGACGAGTGACGACGCCTGGATTGTTCATCCCAAAGATGACGGATGGGGTTGAGGTCAGTGTCGCTCTTCCACACCAAACTGGGAGATTATTTCTTTATGCATCTGGCTTTGTGCACTGTGGCGTTGCCGTGTTGAAACAAGAAAAGATACTTTCCCCAAACTGGGGCTGCACCAACTGTTTGTAAATCCATCTCTAAGTCTTTAAGTTCTTCCTACTAACTAGTTTCAAACTTGTGATTTAATAAATGAGGTTACACCTTGAAAACCTAAATGTTTTAGCTAGTAAACACTACATACAGTGAATATTGTTGAACAGAACATCTAGTGATGAGGAAGCAGCAGGATTATCAAGTGGGTGACTTTGACCTCATGGCACAGAATAAAGTCTTGCTGAACCAAACTCAATGAAAAAATACACAACCTCAAGTCTTTTTTTGTTTCACTTTAATCTTTCAAGTTAAAATGATGAAAGCCAACATGAAAATAATCTTTATGAAACATTTAAATCACAATCCTTATCAACACCTTTAATGAAGAAATACAAAGTCTCAAGCTGATCATAGATTCATTTCTGGAGGAAACTGTTGTAAGTGATTTATTTTAAATTGAAAAGCCTCTTTTAGAGTTTATGTTCATGTCTTGAAGCAGTTACAGTAAACACACATACATTCAGTATTATCATCTGTGAATTTGTTTAGTAAAGTTTTCCCTCCTTTTCTCACTATTTCAGTGTTTGACACACACAGCGAGGTACAGACCAGTGAGAATAAACACATCTCCTGTATTGGAAGTTTTTATTTACCGCTACAACTTCCAGGCCACTAGGGGCATAGTTCTTTCATTTATAGTTGGTATTGCAGCCTCAGGCAATAGCAAGCAGCAGGAAGTGATGTAACAGGAAGTTGGTTTGTTTATCTGTGCCACAATAAGAGTATGGTAGTGTCATGGCAACGGAAAAATGCTCCGTCTTTATATGCAGTTATTAAGTTAGTTATATTTGTTTCTAGCCCTGTGAGTGGAAATATAAGTAAGTGAACATGTGATAGATTATTATTAGAATGTACACTGTTAATTATTATGACATATTCGTAATGTTTAGCAACGTTTTGAGTAACTTTGTGGGCACGTATAACGGTAGATTTCAGGCTTCAAGCGACCGTTAAATTGACCGATAAGCTAACTTGTATATGACCAACTATTCTGTATTGTTTATTAATGAATGCTTTTCTGTATTTTTATATGTCCATTTCAGTTTCACACTTTCTTGTAATAAATCCTAACCTACTGCAACACCTGCCTGTTCCTTGGAGGATATAATGCAAGGGTGAGTTTAGCTGGCTGTGAATCTCAATACACGACAAGAGTCACATTGGGTGCAACAGTACAACTCCATTAAAATAAACAGGCTGAACAACTCTTCTCTAATACGTCACGCTTTATTACTCACATGTTTTGGCTTTTTTCCATCAGGGTGGTATGAGGTTGTTTCAGGTTTCATCATATACAGTCCTGTTAATGTGTCATGTGACTTTACACCTGTATTATTTCATACAGTCATTACAGTGTTTATTATATTTATATTATATTGTGTTCTGAATAAAAACAAGATGCTACTAACCAGGTTTAAAAGTTATAATAAAAACAGATTTGATTTGTACCTTTTATAAAAGTTAAACCTCAGATGATGTAACACAGTCTCAGTAATACAGCGATGATTTTATTTATCTTCAAATAATGTGATCTAAATAGATATTGAAGTGTTTAAAAAATGACTTTTTAAAATGGAAAACAATTATTAAGATTTACATGTGTCTGCTCTGTACATTAAAACCAGTTTGGATAATTTGTTTCATTGAGCAACACAATTCAGTGACCCTCAACATGAAATCAAATCTGCTTCAGATAAAATAAAAATAAAAAGTAAAATCAAAATGTTGATAACACAAACCTTCCTGAACATCACAGAGAAATCTCAGTTTGACAGATTTTGATATCAGTGGTTTTAGCATCACCAGCTGATCCAATACCGAAATAAGGGAAGAGTTTCTCAGTGAAAGTGTCTCTGTGAGTGAAGATGTGAGTCTCGTCTTCAGGGTCATAGAAGGACACCTCCCCCCTGTCATAGTCCAGCTGGACTCTGATCCTCTGGAGACTCTTCTTCACCGTGACAGTCTTACCAAGACCATTATTGTATTCTCCACTGCGATGCTTTAAACACCAGATTCCATATTCTGGTGAAACAAGTACCTTTCCCTTCCTGTCAACTGACTCTTTAGCCAAACCTACAATCCAGTCAGGATGGTCTCCCACCTCCACCTCCCAGCTGTGTTTCCCTGAGCTGAAGCCCTCAGAGCCCAGAACAGAGGCACTATTAGAATGTCTCTCTGGATTATCAGGGAGCTGCTGCCTTGTGTCTCCACGTCTCACACTGGTCAGATCATCAGATAGACAGTGCCATCCACTGGCAGTGTTTGGGTCCAGAATGACAGGACTGAAGTGGACCTTCTCCTTCATCTTCTCCCAGACTCTGAAGGACAGGTTGCCCAGGTGTTTGGCCTCATCTATCAGCGCTCCTGAGACCAGCTGTGGATCTGACAGTGAGCTCTGGGCTCTGGCTCTGGTCTGAGTGGGTTTATAACTGCTGAGGAATGACACGTTGTGTTTCTGCAGGTCTTCTTCAACAGTAGAGATATTGTCTGACAGAGAGGAGATCTGTTCCTGAATCCTCTTCATCTCTCTGCTCATAGTCTTCCTCTTCTGCTCCTCTTCCTCCCTCAGAGCTGCCAGTCTGGACTCCTCTTCCTCTTTCAGGAACTGGTGGAGCTTGTTGAACTCTGCTCTGATCTGCCTCTCTGTGGACAACAGCTGCTTCTTGGAGTGTTCAATCATTTCATTGTATGTTTTCTCCACTTGTTTGTATTTGTTCCTCTTGTCCTGTAGAGGCTTCAAGTCAGATTTCAGCTGGTCCTTCAGGTCACTGACTGCTTGTTCTACAGGAACCACCTTGTGACCATGGTGGAGAGAAAACTCACAGACAGGACACACAGCTCTCTGTTCATCTTTACAGAACAATTTAGGCTCTTCTTGATGTTTGCTACACACCACCTCCACCTTCTTTTCTCCTTTTTCTGTCTCAGATGATCCAGCTTTCTGTCTCCCAGCAAATGAGTCAGTTAGTTCCTTCAGTGAAAAGGTCACGCCAGGATTGTCTTTGGAGGACTTTCTTTTACAAATAGGACAGTTTTTGTTTTTAGCTTGTTCCCAGAATTTTTGCAGACAGCTTGAACAGAAGCTGTGGCCGCAGCTCAGAGACACAGGATCTCTGAAAGTCTCTGAACACACATGGCAGCTCAGGAAACGTTCAAGAAGAGCTCTCTCAGCCATTTTCTCTGTTGTCTAAATGATCTTTCAATAGTCAGACTCACCAAGTTACTGTCCCGTCACTTGATCACTTCAAATCCTTCAAACGAGTGTTTTCCAGCAGAGATCTCACAACCTGTAATGGCGTCTCAGCTCTGAACAACAATGTCAAAGTTTACTTTCAGTTTTAACTGTCACAGTAAATTATTAACAGGAAATGATGTAATGTAGCTTTGTCAACAGCAGATGGTGCCATCAGGACGTCTTTCAGAGGTACATTTTTAATTCTTCATTCATTACAGTAAAATTTCCATGGACAGTCATCTGTAGGCTAAACAAACACTAAGGATTTAAACATTACAGTTTATATAAATTCAACAAACATGAAACTTTAGTCCTCCAGTGAGCAGTGAACACTTCAGCTTTCACAGAGCATGTAGGTACTGAGTGAAACTGGTTTATTTAGCCTTCATTTTACCTTTTCTGTCTTATACAGCTTTTAACAGTTTGAGGTACTGAACAGATTAACATGTTTTGAGACTGTTTGCCAGTGAAACGCATGTAAAGAAACAGTTTCTATACCATTTAATCATCAAAACACAACAGTTTTCTTCTCATTTAAACATCCTTATCGTAGCAGAAAGGAGTCGAGGTTATGAAGAGTAAACAGAATAATGTAAAACACACTCAGGCTTGTAGTTTTTGTAAAAGTTTGATTTATTTACTTACTCTTACACTGTTCATACAATCTTCATCATGTCTGAAAATAACTTTTTAGAGGTTTCTTTTCATGGTATTTAATTCGTCCTTTATGATTGTGGCCAACACACAAAACAAAAAAACATAATATCTACATTCAGTAGTTTGTCTGGTGAGAGTTCACTTTACACTCACTGCAAATGGCTTTACATGAATATTATGTAATACTGAATATTTCTGCAGAAGTCATGTTCCTTTAACAAATCAAATACTCATTATTTAATAAAATCTGACATGTGTATATATATATATATACTCTTTAATATTTTAATATTATAAAATAGTTCTTGTTTCGTCCCATTTTCTGCAAATAAATTAGTAAATAAATATTCAAAGGAATGTTATCGTTCATCTGCTCATTAGAGGCACATTGAATCCTTAATTAATGTAAACACGGCTTTCAGTAGATGAATAAAACTTAATTTAGAAACTCAGAACAAATTGCATCTTAATCTTCTTGTAATGTAATTATGATTTAAACATGTAAATGGTAAATGCAGTGTAAAGGTCGTGTGCCTAAAAAGTTCAAGAAGTGAACGAATCGTAACCTAAATATATTTTCAAGTGTATCATGAAGGACTTTTACATAAATAAATCATCTGAATATATTTATTCTTTCACTCATTTCTTGTAAATACGTCCTCTCAACATTTTGTGACCATCTAAATGAACTCTAACTGTAACATTGTTGTTCAAATCTCATGGCAAATATTTATTCCATATAATAGTGCATGGAAAAAACATCCCTATAAAATGTTAACCTTTTATTTTGTAGATAGAAAATTAAACAATATTTAACTCTTGTGCTGTTTATATAGAGGTGTTGGCCTTTTTATACACATCATGATATTTAAAGGAAAGGTTCACAATTTTTAAACTCTTTCTTAAAACAGTCAGGAGCCAAAATAGATATTAAAACATGTTTTTCTTGTCGTAATTATTCCCTCTGTTCATACTGACCATTAGATCCCTTCATAATGCACTTACAATGTAATCCACAGTCCAAACTTGTATTTAAAAGTTTATCTGAAGCCAATGTGAAGCTTCAGCCATAAACTGGAAACACAAAGAGGGCTGTAAATGTAGCAGATATCCACTTGATATGTTTAACTCAGACTGCTTAAACTTTATCTCCTTTTCTGACTGACAAACATCAGGAATAAAAACTGCTGGTGATTAAATAGCACATGATGACAAGCAGCATCCATCAGACTTACATTTTATTAAATAAAGTTGATTCAGAAAACAGATGATGTGATACAGTTTCAGCATTTTGTAGTCATATTTTCTTGTAGATTCATCTTTATTTTAAGAGGTGACACAACTAACTTACACACTAAATCTGTTTTTATAAAAGCCAAGAAAGCATCAGAGCATCAGAGTATTTAACAACATCAGTAAATATTCTGTTGAAATTCATTACAAAGTCAGCATAATATCAAAAGCAGGAGTCACCATCTTTAAAACATTTATTCTGAAGAGACAATAACTAAATCCTGAACAGCTCAACATCTTTAAAAAATTCAGATGAGAACAAAAGTTTAGTTGTTCATGATATAAAAATAAAAAACAATATCTGTGACCACAACTCAGATCTGTTGAAGAACAAAAGAACAAATAATAATCAGTCAGAGCCAGAATGATTTTTGATACACTGAACAACTGAGACTCTGAATTTAAAGTGTAAAGAAACTGAATGAACTCATCAAAATGTTGATTTCTAATTACAATGAAAGTTTAAAAAGTTCCCCACCTGTATTATTTCATACAGTCATTACAGTGTTTATTATATCTATATTATATTGTGTTCTGAATAAAAACAAGATGCTACTAACCAGGTTTAAAAGTTAAAATAAAAACAGATTTGATTTGTACCTTTATAAAAGTTCAACCTCAGATGATGTAACATAGTCTCAGTGATACAGTGATGATTTATTTTCTGGATCAAACTTTATTTATCTTGATAATGTGATCTAAATAGATACTGAAGTCAGAATATATAAGTGATAGTTTTAATAGTCTTTTAAAAGGGACTTATTTATTGAAAACTATTATTGAGATTCACATGTGTCTGCTTTGTACATTAAAACCAGTTTGGATAATTTGTTTCATTGAGCAACAAAATTCAGTGACCCTCAACATGAAATCAAATCTGCTTCAGAGAAAATAATAATAATAATAAAAAAGTAAAATGAAAATGTTGATAACACAAACCTTCCTGAACATCACAGAGAAATCTCAGTTGGACAGATTTTGATATCAGTGGTTTTAGCATCACCAGCTAATCCAGTACTGAAATAAGGGAAGAGTATCTCAGTGAAAGTGTCTCTGTGAGTGTAGATGTAAGTTTTCTTTTCAGGGTCGTAGAAGGACACCTCCCCCCTGTCATAGTCCAGCTGGACTCGGATCCTCTGGAGACTTTTCTTCTCTGTGACAGTCTCACCAAGACCATTAGTGTGTTTTCCACTGCGATGCACTAAACACCAGAATCCATTTTTTGGTGTAGCAGAACACTCTCCCTTCCTGTCAGCTGACTCTTTAACCAAACCCGCTAACCAGTCAGGATGGTCTCCCACCTCCACCTCCCAGCTGTGTTTCCCTGAGCTGAAGCCCTCAGAGCCCAGAACAGTGGGATACTTAGTGTTTCTCTCTGGATTATCAGGGAGCTGCTGATACATGTCTCGTTGTCTCACACTGGTCAGATCATCAGACAGATAGAGAGAGCAGTCTGCAGTGTTTGGGTCCAGAATGACAGGACTGAAGTGGACCTTCTCCTTCATCTTTTCCCAGACTCTGAAGGACAGGTTGCCCAGGTGTTTGGCCTCATCTATCAGCGCTCCTGAGACCAGCTGTGGATCTGACAGTGAGCTCTGGGCTCTGGCTCTGGTCTGAGTGGCTTTATAACTGCTGAGGAAAGACAAGTTGTGTTTCTGCAGGTCTTCTTCAACAGCAGAGATACTGTCTGACAGAGAGGAGATCTGCTCCTGAATCCTCTTCATCTCTCTGCTCATAGTCTTCCCCTTCTGCTCCTCTTCCTCCCTCAGAGCTGCCAGTCTGGACTCCTCTTCTTCTCCCAGGAACTGGTGGAGCTTGTTGAACTCTGCTCTGATCTGCTTCTCTGTGGACAACAGCTGCTTCTTGGAGTGTTGAATCATTTCATTGTATGTTTTCTCCACTTGTTTGTATTTGTCCCTCTTGTCCTGTAGAGGCTTCAAGACAGATTTCAGCTGGTCCTTCAGGTCACTGACTGCTTGTTCTACAGGAACCACATTGTGGCCGTGGTGGAGAGAAAACTCACAGACAGGACACACAGCTCTCTGTTCATCTTTACAGAACAATTTAGGCTCTTCTTGATGTTTGCTACATACCACCTCCACCTTCTTTTCTCCTTTTTCTGTCTCAGTTGATCCAGCTTTCTGTCTCCCAGCAAATGAGTCAGCTAGTTCCTTCAGTGTGAAGTTCACTGCTGGACGATCCTTTGAAGATTTTCTTTTACAAATGGGACAGTTTTTGTTTTTAGCTTGTTCCCAGAATTTTTGCAGACAGCTTGAACAGAAGCTGTGGCTGCAGCTCAGAGACACAGGATCTCTGAAAGTCTCTGAACACACATGGCAGCTCAGGAAACGTTCAAAAAGAGCATCTTTCTCAGCCATTTTCTCTGTTGTCTAAATGATCTTTCAAAAGTCAGACTCACCAAGTTACTGTCCCTTCACTTGATCACTTCAAATCCTTCAAACGAGTGTTTTCCAGCAGAGATCTCACAACCTGTAATGGCGTCTCAGCTCTGATCAACAATGTCAAAGTTTACTTTCAGTTTCAACTGTCACAGTAAATTATTAACATCAGGAAATGATGTAATGTAGCTTTGTCACCAGCAGATGGAGCCGTCAGGACGTCTTTCAGAGATACATTTTTAATTCTTCATTCAATAGACAGTCATCTGTAGGCTAAACAAACACTAAAGATTTAAACATTACAGCTCATATAAATTCAACAAACCTGAAACTTTAGTCCTCCAGTGAGCAGTGAACACTTCAGCTTTCACAGAGCATGTAGGTACTGAGTGAAACTGGTTTATTTAGCCTTCATTTGACCTTTTCTGTCTTGTACAGCTTGCTGCTATCATCTATTGCACAGCTCAAATGTTACCCTGCAATAAAGGAATAAAAGTGGAATAACAAGTGACAGTTTATATGTTTATATTAAGTCAAACTGGCAAAAGGTATTTAACATTTATTTAATGAGAAGTTTATAAACACAATGAAGTGAATTCTGAACTATTTTTCAAGATTACTTTTCATCCTTTTTCCAACAGTATATGTGCAAACAACACTAGTGATACAGAGAGCAGAACGTAGGAAATATAACATATATGTGCTACTGCTTTTATAAGTCATGATGATGTCACTGATTTACATTTTAACAGTGAAATATTTGTGGCATAAAGTGTTTGGCAGGAGGCAAATATATCTCCAGCCTCGTCCTTTAATTTAAAGTGAATATTGTTGAACAGAACATCAAGTGATGAAGAGGCAGTAGGATTATAAAGTGGGTGACCTTTGACCTCATGGCACAGAATAAAGTCTCAAACTGATAATAGATTTATTTCTGCAGGAAACTGTTGTACATGATGTATTTTTTTAATTGATGTCATCCACAGCAGTAGCATCAACCCTGACCTTGTTGATCAGGCAACTTTGTGAATTGATTAATTAGGAACTTTAAGTCCCTGTTTGTGGTAAAATAAAATATGTGTACTTAGTGACTACAGGCAGGTAATTGGTAGCGGGGCTGTCACATCAGTACTACTAGAAACACCTGCACCCACCTCACCTCTTTAATGTCTTCCAGGATCTTTATTATTTTTGCTAACCAACATCTTCTCCACTGATGTTACTGACATGCATGTTAACTTACATGTTGTAAGTAAAACCATTATTTTAAAACAATACTTACCATGGCTTTATTTTTAACAGTTTGAGGTACTGAACAGATCAACATGTTTTGAGACTGTTTGCCGGTGAAATGCATGTAAAGAAACAGTTTCTACACCATGTAATCATCAAAACACAACAGTTTTCTTCTCATTTAAACATCCTTATCGTAGCAGAAAGGAGTCGAGGTTATGAAGAGTAAACAGAAGAATGTAAAACACACTCAGACTTGTAGTTTTTGTAAAAGGTTGATTTATTTACTTACTCTTACACTGTTCATACAATCTTCATCATGTCTGAAAATAACTTTTTACAGGTTTCTTTTCATGGTATTTTATTCGTCCTTTATGATTGTGGCCAACACACAAAACAAAAAACATAATATCTACATTCAGTAGTTGTCTGGTGAGAGTTCACTTTACACTCACTGCAAATGGCTTTACATGAATATTATGTAATACTGAATATTTCTGCAGAAGTCATGTTCCTTTAACAGATCAAATACTCATTATTTAATAAAATCTGACATATATATATATATATATATATACTCTTTAATATCTTAATATTATAAAATAGTTCTTGTTTTGTCCCATTTTCTGCAAATAAATTAGTAAATAAATATTCAAAGGAATGTTATCTTTCATCTGCTCATTAGAGGCACATTAAATCCTTAATTAATGTAAACAGGGCTTTCAGTAGATGAATAAAACTTAATTTAGAAACTCAGAACAAATTACATCTTAATCTTCCACATGTAATTATGACCTGTGGGTATTTCCAGTGAGGGAACTAATATTTCTGATTTAAACATGTAAATGGTAAATGCAGTGTAAAGGTCATGTGCCTAAAAAGTTCAAGAAGTGAACCAATCGTAACCTAAATATGTTTTTCAAGTGTATCATGAAGGACTTTTACATAAATAAATCATCTGAATATATTTATTCTTTCACTCATTTCTTGCAAATACGTCCCCTCAACATTTTGTGACCATCTAAATGAACTCTAACTGTAACATTGATGCTGTTCAAATCTCATGGCAAATATTTATTCCATATAATAGTGCATGGAAAAAACATCCATATAAAATGTTAACCTTTTATTTTGTAGATAGAAAATTAAACAATATTTAACTCTTGTGCTGTTTATATAGAGGTGTTGGCCTTTTTTTACACGTCATGATATTTAAAGGAAAGGTTCACAATTTTTAAACTCTTTCTTAAAATGACAGTCAGGAGCTTCAATGGATATTAAAACATGTTTTTCTTGTCGTAATTATTCCCTCTGTTCATACTGACTATTAGAAGATCCCTTCATAATGCACTTAAAATGTAATCCACAGTCCAAACATGTATTTAAAAGTTTATCTGAAGCTAATGTGAAGCTTCAGCCATAAGCTGGAAACACAAAGAGGGCTGTAAATGTAGCAGATATCCACTTGATATGTTTAACTCAGACTGCTTAAACTTTAAACATTTAAATTCATTTTTGCACTAAATGACTATGTGGACAAATGTTGGATTTTGGCTCCCATCATTTACACTGAAAGGACATTTAAAGTGGATCTTTTAAGAGTCAGTATGAAGCAGGAGGAATGATTTCACCTGACTGTAGTTTTAAGATTCTTGAAAAATTGTGAATCTATCCTTTCAGTAGACTGCAGGGACATTTTAAATACTTTACATTTAGCAGGGATGTTATTAGCTCACTTCTTAGCACATTTCTAGCTCATAATGTATAGTGACTCTAGTGATGTGATGATACACTGCTCGCTATTTATTAGCTATGGAGGCAACAGTTTTGTTACTAAAATCCAACCAGATGTGTCCTTCAGGTGTGCTTTCAAAAAATAATGTTTTACACCACATGGCCAGGAGTTTATAGACACCCAAACATTACACCTGTATGTTATAACTGTATATGAGCATTAGTCTGCTGCTATAACAACATCCACTCTTCTGGTTTCAGCAGATTTTGGATCCTGGCTGCAGAGATTTGCTCTGATGTCGGGTGACGACGCCTGGCTCGTTCATCCCAAAGATGACGGATGGGGTTGAGGTCAGTGTCGCTCTTCCACACCAAACTGGGAGATTTTTTCTTTATGCATCTAGCTTTGTGCACTGTGGCGTTACCGTGTTGAAACAGGAAAATATGCTTTCCCCAAACTGAGGCTGCACCAACTGTTTGTAAACCCATCTTCAAGTTCTTCCTACTAACAAGTTTCAAAGTTGTGATTTAATAAATGAGGTTGCACCATGAAAACCTAAATGTTTTAGCTAGTAAACACTACATACAGTAATGTGTAAACTGGTTGCTAGGAAACATCAGTAGTGCCACCCAATAGGAAACTACCAACTGTGTACACATGAGGTCACTATAGTATCACAAGCTACAACATAGCGTCCAAAAATAACACTTTTAGAGACCGAAAGATATAAAAACTTAACTGCCAATCCTATTCATATCTACACACATATCTCTGTTTGTGTTTTAAGGGGAAATGCAGTTTACAGTGAGAGGGAAATATCCAATTATGCTAAGCTAACCAATGTTGTTTGGCTGAAGTCATTGCCATAACATTTTGTAAATTGAGATATATTATGTTTCTTCAAGGCAATATTTCATATTACCACATGTACTCTTTGATCTAAACAGATATTAGCTAACTAGCACCTGTTGGCAGTCAGTGGTGGAAGAAGTATTCAGATCCTTTAGCCAAGTAAAAGTACCAATATATGTATGTAAAAATACTCCATTACAAGCAAAGGTCCTGCAGGAATTAACACAACTCCATTAAAATAAACAGGCTGAACAACTCTTCTCTAATACATCACGCTTTATTACTCACATGGTTTGGCTTTTTTCCATCAGGGTGGTATGAGGTTGTTTCAAGTTTCTTTATATACAGTCTGTTAATTTGTCATGTGACTTTACAAAAATGAATATTAACTAAATAAGTTAGGACTGTTCATAAATGTTGAAGAGGAGACACAAAGATTATGAGACTGTGCTCTGAAAACTGAAGTTGAAAGAGTTTAAGTGAAAAGTTTCATGTTTTCAGAAGAAGAAATTCAGATTTAAACCTTTAATGAGTTTAAAATAAAAACTTTATTTCGCAAAAACCGGTTGTATAATAGTTTTGTAACATTTAACCTTTCATAGAGTCACATGACTATTTGATAGACGTATGTAAATAAACTGAAACAACCTATATCTCCTTTTCTGACTGACAAACATTAAGAATAAAAACTACTTGTGATTAAATGACACATCATGACTAAGCAGCATCCCTCAGATTTACATTTTATTAAATAGAGTTGATTCAGTAAACAGATTATGTGATACAGTTTCAGCATTTTGAGGTGACACAA
Organism: Scomber japonicus; assembly: GCF_027409825.1. Taxonomy (NCBI): domain Eukaryota; kingdom Metazoa; phylum Chordata; class Actinopteri; order Scombriformes; family Scombridae; genus Scomber; species Scomber japonicus. The sequence goes on from NC_070586.1 coordinate 8,852,866, forward strand.
CTAACTTACACACTAAATCTATTTTTTTAAAGCCAAGAAAGCATCAGAGCAATCAGAGTATTTAACAACATCAGTAAATATTCTGTTGAAATTCATTACAAAGTCAGCATAATATCAAAAGCAGGAGTCACCATCTTTAATACATTTATTCTAAAGAGAAAATAAACAAATCCTGAACGGCTCAACGTCTTTAAAACAATTCAGATGAGAACAAAAGTTTAGGTGTTCATGATTTTACATGAATATAAAAATAAAAAACAATATCTGTGACAACAAATCAGATCTGTTGAAGAACAAAAGAACAAATAATAATCAATCAGAGCCAGAATGATTTTTGATACACTGAACAACTGAGACTGAGTTTAAAGTGTTTTAAAAAACTGAATTAACTCATCAAAAGATTGATTTCTAATTACAATGAAAGTTTAAAAAGTTCCCCACCTGTATTATTTCATACAGTCATTACAGTGTTTATTATATCTATATTATATTGTGTTCTGAATAAAAACAAGATGCTACTAACCAGGTTTAAAAGTTATAATAAAAACAGATTTGATTTGTACCTTTATAAAAGTTCAACCTCAGATGATGTAACACAGTCTCAGTGATACCGTGATGCTTTTATTTATCTTCAAATAATGTGATTTAAATGATATTGAAGTCTTTAAAAAGTGATTTTGAAAGAAGAAAACAATTATTGAGGTTCACATGTCTCTGCTTTGTACATTAAAACCAGTTTGGATAATTTGTTTCATTGAGCAACAAAATTCAGTGACCCTCGACATGAAATCAAATCTGCTTCAGACAAACGAAAATAATAAAAAAGTAAAATCAAAATGTTGATAACACAAACCTTCCTGAACATCACAGAGAAATCTCAGTTTGACAGATTTTGATATTAGTGGTTTTAACATCACCAGACTTTCCAATACAGAAATAAGGGAAGAGTTTCTCAGTGAAAGTGTCTCTGTGAGTGTAGATGTGAGTCTCGTCTTCAGGGTCGTAGAAGGACACCTCCCCCCTGTCATAGTCCAGCTGGACTCTGATCCTCTGGAGACTCTTCTTCACTGTTACAGTCTTACAAAGACCATTAGTGTATTTTCCATCACCATGCCATAAACACCAGATTCCATATTTTGGTGTAGCAGTTCGCTTTCCCTTTCTGTCAACTGACTCTTTAGTCAAACCCAAAGTCCAGCTAGGATGGTCTCCCACCTCCACCTCCCAGCTGTGTTTCCCTGAGCTGAAGCCCTCAGAGCCCAGAACAGTGGGATACTTAGTGTTTCTCTCTGGATTATCAGGGAGCTGCTGATGGTTTGTGTCTCCATTTCTCACACTGGTCAGATCATCAGACAGATAGAGCCATCGGCTGGCAGTGTTTGGGTCCAGAATGACTGGACTGAAGTGGACCTTCTCCTTCATCTTCTCCCAGACTCTGAAGGACAGGTTGCCCAGGTGTTTGGCCTCATCTATCAGCGCTCCTGAGACCAGCTGTGGATCTGATAGTGAGCTCTGGGCTCTGGCTCTGGTCTGAGTGGGTTTATAACTGCTGAGGAATGACACGTTGTGTTTCTGCAGGTCTTCTTCAACAGCAGAGATACTGTCTGACAGAGAGATCTGCTCCTGAACCCTCTTCATCTCTCTGCTCATAGTCTTCCCCTTCTGCTCCTCTTCCTCCCTCAGAGCTGCAAGTCTGGACTCCTCTTCCTCTTTCAGGAACTGGTGGAGCTTGTTGAACTCTGCTCTGATCTGCTTCTCTGTGGACAACAGCTGCTTCTTGGAGTGTTGAATCATTTCATTATATGTTTTCTCCACTTGTTTGTATTTGTCTCTCTTGTCCTGTAGAGGCTTCAAGACAGATTTCAGCTGGTCCTTCAGGTCACTGACCGCTTGTTTGCTACACACCACCTCCACCTCCTTTTCTCCTTTTTCTGTCTCAGATGATCCAGCTTTCTGTCTCCCAGCAAATGAGTCAGCTAGTTCCTTCATTGCAAAGTTCACACATAGATTATACTTTGAAGATTTTCTTTTACAAATGGGACAGTTTTTGTTTTTAGCTTGTTCCCAGATGTTTTGCAGACAGCTTGAACAGAAACTGTGGCCGCAGCTCAGAGACACCGGATCTCTGAAAGTCTCTGAACACACATGGCAGCTCAGGAAACTTTCAAAAAGAGCATCACTCTCAGCCATTTTCTCTGTTGTCTAAATGATCTTTCAATAGACAGACTCACCAAGTTACTGTCCCTTCACTTGATCACATTAAATCCTTCAAATGAGTGTTTTCCAGCAGAGATCTCACAACCTGTAATGATGTCTCAGCTTTGATAAACAATTTCAAAATCTACTTTCATTTGTACTCACTTATAAACATGAAATAAGCAGAGGATGGTCCTTTAGTCTTTCAGGGGGGAGTGAACGTTTCAACTGACTGACATTAAACCAGCTTTACAACTTTTTTTTTCTCAACTAGCAGGAACATGTAGCAGGAAACATTTTCTACATACATGTTTTGTTTATTTCCTCATAAATATTTTTTTTCTCACCGTGAACAATTTATTGTTGTTTATTCTTTCCCCGAAAATGTTCTGCTTCTGTTACAATTTCATATATTTTCCAGTTCAGGATCACACAAGGAGGACTTGAGTCTGTCCCATCATGCAGTGGTTGAAAGATCATTATCATAAGATTAACAGCGGAGATTGAAATGTTCCTGAATGCAGAGCTGCAGGTTGATAAACAGTGCTCCCCTTTCATTTTGGTTTCATTCAGGGTTGGTGAAATATTTATCAACTTTGTGTGTTTAAGCTGCAGCTCATAAGTGGCATCAATCATGTGGGCATAGCATGTGGCTTATTCTGTTTCAAAATTATTTTCTTTATTTTCTTAATTGTTTTAATACATGTTCTCTGTTTTTTAGACAACACGAGAATGATCATCAGTCCCTGAGCCTACAACCTTTGAGCATTACTCACTTCTATGATGTTAAATAAACTAAATATCTGTAGATTTCTCTCTGAGTACCAGAGGACCTGACAACCTTATCTTTACTTCTACTGTATTGTATGATGTGGCTCCTGCTTTGTTTTGCTTATTATCTTGATTTTATGTAACGTTGTTTTATTTATTGTCTTTTAATGTTCTTTGATTGTCCACCTTGATGTTTGTTCTTGATTATATTTATTAGTAGATGGACAATTTTAATGCTGATCGTCTTTAGGTGTTAGCCCAGTTTTTTAAAATTCATTTTGGTCAAGTCACTTTTTATCCTTTTGAAACCCCCGGTTACCAAAACAGTGAAATAAAATAAATTATATAAATTAGAAAATTGATTAGAGAAAGGTTCATTTATGTGGATTTAAATAATGAAATTAATTAATTAAAAAAATAAATAATTAATTTTTAAATGTATGAACATAATAACCGTTATACCAGCATGTGTGGTGGTTGTGTACTCTATCTCTGTTGCGTTGTGTTGTGAAAAAAGCACCACCACCTTCACTTTCGGCATCAACCTGCCATTTATTCTGATGGTAAAAGGAGTGATATCCCACAGTCAGTCTCTCATATGGACCTCTCAACAAAAAACAAGTTTTTGTTTATTTGTTTGTTTTTTATTGAACTGGGATGGGCAAGTGGAGATCAGTGGGGGGGGGGGGGGGGGGGGGGGGGGGGGGGGGGTGTAGCAGAGTTAATGATTCAACATTTCAACTGTCGTGTTTTTAATATATATTTGCACTCATTTTAATTTATTATTGGTCTGTTTCCTATTGTGTTATGTATTTTATTATTTTATTATTGTATTATTTATTTTCTCTGCATAAGAATAATGGATATTACGACAGACTATGAGAGTAATATGAGTGCAGCGCCCTCTGCTGGCCCCCTGCAGATTTGACTCAAACTCAGTCTCTCACATGGACTTCTCAAAAATGCTAAAATAAAATAACATAAAATAATATACGTTTCCTATTGTGTTATGTATTTAATTTTTCTATCATTTTATTATTTAATTTCTCTGCATAAGAATAATGGACATTACCACCGAGACTATGAGAGTAATATGAGTGCAGCGCCCTCTGCAGGCCCCCTGCAGACTTGGTGGTGCACCCTGAACTCAGCTAACAGTCTGTGAAAGCCGTTTCTGTGGTAGGTGCACATTTTATCAGCTCCGTAAGATATTAACCGTGTTTTTATGGCTAAACGAAGTTTTTTCTGTACCTTGTATGATGACTTAAGCCTCCGATCACTGGAGAAAATACTGTATGTCAATATTACCGATGTTTTGAATAGTTTAAGTCAGGTTGTTGAGTGTAACACGTTATCGGTGGTTTGCTAACTTAATCTCTGTATGTAAATAGTATGGAGTAGCTGCTAGCCATCACCAAATCAAACGTATTTTTATTTTATGTTATTTTATTTCAGTATTTTTGAGAAGCCCACGTGAGAGACTCAGTTCAGGGTGCACCCCACCAGGTCTGCAGTTTCCCAGCAGAGGGCGCTGCACTCATATTACTCATAGTCTCTGTGGTAATATCTATTATTCTTATGCAGAGAAAATAAATAATAAAAATAACAAAATACATAACACAATAGGAAACTTGTCTTATTTCATGTTATTTTATTGTTAATAATTAACAATAATTAGATACTTACCTGACAGGGAGATTCCTGATCATATCTGCGGAAAAAAGAGGGAAAAGTTTATTTATTTTTGTATTTATTTATTTATTTTATACATGTGGTAGGCCTAGTGTTATTGTTATATATATCCAAATTGTGTGTTGATTCCTCTTTTGTTGTGTAATAGAGAGACTATCTAATTTAAAAACTACATCTTCTGGTTGTTACACTTTCTTTTGTGATACTGATGCTCTGTCTCACTAATAGACTATAAAAGAAATCTCACCGAGTGTCTGTTGATGGTCTTCCTCCTGTCTGCATGAGGTGACCGTACACTGCACAATCACACCTTTTCTGCTTGCTATGTGTGTTTTTGTGTGTATGTGCAGTGTGTAAATGTGTAATGTGCATCTGCCTCCCTTTTCTGCCCTAAAACAGCACAAAGTCTAACCATGTTGTTTTACTTTTTTAAAAAATTTTATATTTCTGGGTGTAAACTTATATGACAGCCAGAATTTATCCGTTTTATTATATAATGTTTTAATTAAAGTTGTGGTTTCAGGAATTTGGACCTTTTTTTCCTGAATGTGATGAAGTTTTCCGTCATTTATAACCAGCCACACGTCTGTAACTGCAAATCTACCTGGTCTTAATGAGCCTTCTGCTAATAATAATAATACTAATTGGAAACGACACATAAATGTTGTGTCAATGTCCTGAAGATATTTTGAATGTATAAGTATCATAAACTCATTATTTAGATTCAGACAAAACACTGAAACAGCTTTCTACTTTTAGTCCTTCAAAGTTTGTTTTTCAGCAGAGATCTCTCAGCCTGTAACGATGTCTCAGCTCTGATCAACAATGTCAAAATCTGCTCAGTTCCTGTTTATAGAGGTGAACGCTGCTCTGTAACTCTGTCACCAGCAGATGGCGCCAACATCCCTCAGAGTCAAATATTTTACTTTAAACTGAAAAACAACAACAAAACGGTATTATAATGATGTTTCTTTTATTCTAATTAAACAACAGATTTACAACAGAAATAACTCATCAAAAGACCCAGATATGTACATTTTATTAAATAGAGTTGATTCAGAAAACATTTTTAAAACATAATTGTACTGGTGTTTGTTTCTTTTATGGTGATCATCATCTCAACATTGCAGTTTATCAATCCATGTATACATCACCAAAATGACACACACAGTCTGCAGAAGCTCTGTCAGAATTAAACACTGAATTAAAATAAAAACTATATTAAAACACTTGTTTCCAAAGAATAAAACAACACATTCACAACAGAAATAACTAATCAAAAGACTCAAGAATATAAAAATCTAAATCTGATGACTGAAACTGTCACAAAACTGAAACAATCAAAGCATTCAGTACAGTGGATATATACTACTATACAATGTTGTTTGACTAAAAACAAGATGCTGATAACCAGGATAATTAACAGCTTTGATTTGTAAAGTGTGTGGCCTGATGATGTGATACAGTTTCAGCATTTTGTAGTCATATTTTCTTGTCGATTCATCTTTATTTTAAGAGGTGACACAACTAACTTACACACTAAATCTATTTTTTCAAAAGCCAAGAAAACATCAAAGCAATCAGAGTATTTAACAACATCAGTAAATATTCTGTTGAAATTCATTACACAGTCAGCATAATATCAAAAGCAGGAGTCACCATCTTTAATACATTTATCCTGAAGAGAAAATAACTAAATCCTGAACGGCTAAATGTCTTTAAAAAATTCAAATGAGAACAAAAGTTTAGGTGTTCATGATTTTACATGAATATAAAAATAAAAAAACAAAATCTGTGACAAGAAATCAGATCTATTGAAGAACAAAAGAACAAATAATTAATAATCAATCAGAGCCAGAACTATTTTTGATACACTGAACAACTGAGACTCTGAATTTAAAATTGAAAGAAAACTGAATTAACTCATCAAAAGATTGATTTCTAATTACAATGAAAAGTTCCCCACCTGTATTATTTCATACAGTCATTACAATGTTTATTAAATGTATATTATATTGTGTTCTGAATAAAAACAAGATGCTACTAACCAGGTTTAAAAGTTATAATAAAAACAGATTTGATTTGTAAAAGTTCAACCTCAGATGATGTAACACAGTCTCAGTAATACAGTGATGATTTTATTTATCTTCAAATAATGTGATCTAAATAGATACTGAAGTCTTTAAAAAGTGACTTTAAAAGAAAAAATAATAATAAAAAAGTAAAATCAAAATGTTGATAACACAAACCTTCCTGAGCATCACAGAGAAATCTCAGTTTGACAGATTTTGATATCAGTGGTTTTAGCATCACCAGCTGATACAATACAGAAATAAGGGAAGAGTATCTCAGTGAAAGTGTTTCTGTAAGTGTAGATGTGAGTCTCGTCTTCAGGGTCGTAGAAGGACACCTTCCCCCTGTCATAGTCCAGCTGGACTCTGATCCTCTGGAGACTCTTCTTCACTGTGACAGTCTCATCAAGACAATTAGTGTATTTTCCACTGCGATGCAGTAAACACCAGATTCCATTTTCTGTTGAAGCATCTGCCTCTCCCTTCCTGTCAACTGACTCTTTAACTAAACCCACATTCCAGCGAGGATGGTCTCCCACCTCCACCTCCCAGCTGTGTTTCCCTGAGCTGAAGCCCTCAGAGCCCAGAACATCAGTATAGTTAGTGAATCTCTCTGGATTATCAGGGAGCTGCTGATCTGTGTCTCTATATCTCACACTGGTCAGATCATCAGACAGATAGAGCCATCGGCTGGCAGTGTTTGGGTCCAAAATGACAGGACTGAAGTGGACCTTCTCCTTCATCTTCTCCCAGACTCTGAAGGACAGGTTGCCCAGGTGTTTGGCCTCATCTATCAGCGCTCCTGAGACCAGCTGTGGATCTGACAGTGAGCTCTGGGCTCTGGCTCTGGTCTGAGTGGCTTTATAATTGCTGAGGAATGACACGTTGTGTTTCTGCAGGTCTTCTTCAACAGCAGAGATACTGTCTGACAGAGAGGAGATCTGCTCCTGAATCCTCTTCATCTCTCTGCTCATAGTCTTCCCCTTCTGCTGCTCTTCCTCCCTCAGAGCTGCCAGTCTGGACTCCTCTTCCTCTTTCAGGAACTGGTGGAGCTTGTTGAACTCTGCTCTGATCTGCCTCTCTGTGGACAACAGCTGCTTCTTGGAGTGTTGAATCATTTCATTGTATGTTTTCTCCACTTGTTTGTATTTGTGCCTCTTGTCCTGTAGAGACTTTAAGTCAGATGTCAGCTGGTCCTTCAGGTCACTGACTGCTTGTTCTAGAGGAACCACCTTGTGACCGTGGTGGAGAGAAAACTCACAGAGAGGACAAACCGCTCTCTGTTCATCTTTACAGAACAATTTAGGCACTTCTTGATGTTTGCTACACACCACCTCCACCTTCTTTTCTCCTTTTTCTGCCTTAGATGGTCCAGCTTTCTGTTTCCGAGCAAATGTGTCAGCTAGTTCCTTCAGTGAAAAGTTCACCCCAGGATCTTCTTTGGAGGATTTTCTTTTACAAATGGGACAGTTTTTGTTTTTAGCTTGTTCCCAGAATTGTTTCAAACAGATTGAACAGAAGCTGTGGCTGCAGCTCAGAGACACAGGATCTCTGAAAGTCTCCGAACACACATGACAGTCCAAGTAACTTCTGAGAAGAGCTCTCTCAGCCATTTTCTCTGTTTTCCAAATTGTTTTCAAAGAAAGACTCACCGATTTTTAATTTCCAGTTTGGCTTTTACAGTCCTCCAAGTGAACATTGTTCCGTCAGAGATCCCAACCCTGTAATTGCGTTGTGGCTCTGTTCAAAATGTCAGAATCACCATTCACCTTCACCCTCCTCCATTTGTTAATCATTTTTGGTAATAAAAGCTGCTTTCTGCTTTTATTACAACAGATCAAAGAAGATGTGTCCTAAAACCTGTGCACTTTGTCCAGAATAAACTTTTATGTCTTAAGGACAGTGACTGAAACCTAAACACAGACAGGAAGGTTCAGATTTTTATCCCACTAATGTAGCAGATATGTACTGCATCACAAAGTTAAATACACTTCAGGTCACAGTGAAGACTCATGGAAAAACACTGATAATAGTCTCAAGATGACATTTATTTACTATATGATGTGAGGACACATTAATGATGTGTGTTTGTAAGTGTCTCTGTTCATAAGCCATGTTTATTTTTTAGGATGGAAAAGACAGTGTCGGTATAGTCAGCCTTTTTTTTTGGTTACACTTTGAACTCTGTGTGTTATCTGTTTTATTCGCCTGCCCTTTAGACTCTAAGCAGCAGGATCATAAAGTAGGTGACCTTTGACCTCATGTCACAAAATAAAGTCTTGCTGAACCAGACTGAGTGAAAAAATACACAACCTCGTCTTTTTTTTCACTTTAATCTTTCAAGTTAAAATGATGAAAGCCAACATAAAAATAATCTTTATACAACATTTAAATCACAATCCTTATCAACACTTTTAATGAAGAAATACAAAAACTCAAACTGATAATAGATTTATTTACAGAGGAAACTGTTGTATATGATTTATTTTAAATTGATAAGCCTCTTTTAAATCAGTGTACCAATATAAATGAATGATGAAACATGATGTCATCCACAGCAGTAGCATCAACCCTGCCCTCATTGATCAGGCAACTTTGTGAATTGATTAATTAGGAGTTTTCAGTCCCTGTTTGTGGTAAAATACAATATGTGTACTTAGTGACTACAGGCAGGTAATTGGTAGCGGGGCTGTCACATCAGTGCAACTAGAAACACCTGCACCCACCTCACCTCTTTAATGTCTTCCAGGATCTTTATTATTTTTGCTAACCAACATCCTCTCCACTGATGTTACTGACATGCACGTTAAATTACATGTTGTAAGTAAAACCATTATTTTAAAACAATACTTACCATGGCTTTATTTTTAACAGTTTGAGGTGAACAGATCAACATGTTTTGAGACTGTTTGCCAGTGAAATGCATGTAAAGAAACAGTTTCTACACCATGTAATCATCAAAACGCAACAGTTTTCTTCTCATTTAAACGTCCTTATCGTAGCAGAAAGGAGTCGAGGTTATGAAGAGTAAACAGAAGAATGTAAAACACACTCAGGCTTGTAGTTTTTGTAAAACTTTGATTTATTTACTTACTCTTACACTGTTCATACAATCTTCATCATGTCTGAAAATAACTTTTTAGAGGTTTCTTTTCATGGTATTTTATCCGTCCTTTATGATTGTGGCCAACACACAAAACAAAAAACATAATATCTACATTCAGTAGTTTGTCTGGTGAGAGTTCACTTTACACTCACTGCAAATGGCTTTACATGAATATTATGTAATACTGAATATTTCTGCAGAAGTCATGTTCCTTTAACAAATCAAATACTCATTATTTAATAAAATCTGACATATATATATATATATATATATACTCTTGAATATCTTAATATTATAAAATAGTTCTTGTTTCGTCCCATTTTCTTCAAATAAATTAGTAAATAAATATTCAAAGGAATGTTATCTTTCATCTGCTCATTAGAGGCACATTAAATCCTTAATTAATGTAAACAGGGCTTTCAGTAGATGAATAAAACTTAATTTAGAAACTCTGAACAAATTGCATCTTAATCTTCCACATGTAATTATGACCCGTGGGTATTTCCAGTGAGGGAACTAATATTTCTGATTTAAACATGTAAATGGTAAATGCAGTGTAAAGGTCATGTGCCTAAAGAGTTCAAGCAGTGAACGAATCGTAACCTAAATATGTTTTTCAAGTGTATCATGAAGGACTTTTACATAAATAAATCATCTGAATATATTTATTCTTTCACTCATTTCTTGCAAATACGTCCCCTCAACATTTTGTGACCCTCTAAATGAACTCTAACTGTAACATTGATGTTCAAATCTCATGGCAAATATTTATTCCATATAATAGTGCATGGAAAAAACATCCCTATAAAATGTTAACCTTTTATTTTGTAGATAGAAAATTAAACAATATTTAACTCTTGTGCTGTTTATATAGAGGTGTTGGCCTTTTTTTACACATCATGATATTTAAAGGAAAGGTTCACAATTTTTAAACTCGGCCTTACAACAGTCAGGACCCTAAATGGATATTAAAACATGTTTTTCTTGTTGTAATTATTCCCTCTGTTCATACTGACCATTAGATCCCTTCATAATGCACTTACAATGTAATCCACAGTCCAAACATGTATTTAAAAGTTTATCTGAAGCCAATGTGAAGCTTCAGCCATAAACTGGAAACACAAAGAGGGAATTTAATGCTAAAAAGGCTGTAAATGTAGCAGATATCCACTTGATATGATTAACTCAGATTGCTTAAACTTTCAACATTTAAATTCATTTTTGCACTAAATGACTGTGTGGACACATGTTGGATTTTGGCTCCCATCACTTAACATTGAAAGGACATTTAAAGTGGATCTTTTAAGAGCCAGTATGAAGCAGGAGGAATGATTTCACCTGACTGTAGTTTTAAGACACTCTTGAAAAATTGTGAATCTATCCTTTCAGTAGACTGCAGGGACACTTTAAATACTTGACATTTAGCAGGGATGTTATTAGCTCACTTCTTAGCACATTTCTAGCTCATAATGTATAGTGACTCTAGTGATGTGATGATACACTGCTCGCTATTTATTAGCTATGGAGGCAACAGTTTTGTTACTAAAATCCAACCAGATGTGTCCTTCAGGTGTGCTTTCAAAAAATAATGTTTTACACCACATGGTCAGGAGTTCATAGACACCCAGACATTACACCTATATGTTATAACTGTATATGAGCATGAATCTGCTGCTATAACAACCTCCACTCTTCTGGTTTCAGCAGATTTTGGATCCTGGCTGCAGAGATTTGCTCTGATGTCGGGTGACGACGCCTGGATTGCTCATCCCAAAGATTACGGTTGAGGTCAGTGTCGCTCTTCCACACCAAACTGGGAGGTTATTTCTTTATGCATCTGGCTTTGTGCACTGTGGCGTTGCCGTGTTGAAACAGGAAAAGATACTTTCCCCAAACTGAGGCTGCACCAACTGTTCGTAAACCCATCTCTAAGTCTTCAAGTTCTTCCTACTAACAAGTTTCAAAGTTGTGATTTAATAAATGAGGTTGCACCATGAAAACCTAAATGTTTTAGCTAGTAAACACTACATACAGTAATGTGTAAACTGGTTGCTAGGAAACATCAGTTGCGCCACCCAATAGGAAACTACCAACTGTGTACACATGAGGTCACTATAGTATCACAGGCCACAACATAACGTCCAAAAATATCACTTTTAGAGACCAAAAGATATAACAACTTAACTGCCAATCCTATTCATATCTACACACATATCTCTGTGTGTGTTTTAAGGGGAAATGCAGTTTACAGTGAGAGGGAAATATCAAATTATGCTAAGCTAACCAATGTTGTTTGGCTGAAGTCACTGCCATAACATTTTGTAAATTGAGATATATTATGTATCTTCAAGGCAATATTTCATATTACCTCGTGTACTCTTTGATCTAAACAGATATTAGCTAACTAGCACCTGTTGGCAGTCAGTGGTGGAAGAAGTATTCAGATCCTTTAGCCAAGTAAATGTACCAATATATGTATGTAAAAATACTCCATTACAAGCAAAGGTCCTGCAGGAAAATCCTTCTAATGTAAAAGTACATCAGTATTAGCAGCAAACTGTAGTATTACAGTAAAAGTAGTGGTTTGGTCCCTCTGACTGATATATTATTATATCTGACATCATTAGATTATTAATAGTGAAGCATCAGTGTTAGAGCAGCATGTTACTGTTGTAGCTGCTGGAGGTGGAGCTAGTTTACACTACTTTAGATACAGTTAGCTAGTTTAGTCCAGTGGTTCCCAACCTAGGGGTGGGGCCCCTCCAAAGGGTCAGCAGATAAATGTGAGGGGTGGTGAGATGATTAATGGGAGAGAAAAACAAACTTCTGAGTTGAAAGTTTAGAGGGAAATTTGGTGGAGCTGTTAACAACTCATATGGCGCTTTTCCACTACACAGTTCCAGCACTACTTGGCTCGACTCGGTTCCAGGAACGACCTTTTCCATTACAAAAAGATACCTACTCAACGTGGGCGGGGTCGTCATAGCAACACTCCGCGAAACTGCCCTGACTTCGTTTTATACGCGACACAAACACATAAACAATAGAGGACATGGAGGCAGTGGTGTACTTGCTGCTGTATGTGGCTTTCTGTCACACACAAAGCAAGAGAAGAGAAACCGTATGTAACACTGTTGGGTTTGATTCTGGTGTGGGACGTCTCATGACTCTTCCAGCGACAACTCTTCTGACCAATCAGTGGCCGGCAGTCTGTTGACGTCACATTTAGTATTGGCTCGGCTCGCTTGGAACCTCAGCAGAGCAGATACTAAAAAACTACCAGTTACCTGGTACTATCCCTAGTGGAAACGCAAAAAAAAAAAAAATGAGCCGAGTCGAGTCGTGCTAGAACTGTGTTGTGGAAAAGCGCCAATAGACATCTGAAATGTGAGCCCGACTACACACTGCTTTTTGTAAGACGACAAAAGATAATTTAACAATGTGTTGTGATTTAAAAGCTTGTTATATTATCCATTGTGTCAAATCATCATCTAAAAAGTAACTAAAGCTGTCAAATAAATGTAGTGGAGTAGAAAGTACATAGTAATGTAGTGGAGTGGAAGATTAAAGCAGCATCAAATGTAAAGTTAAGTACAGTACTTGGGTGAAAGTGCATGATTACTTTCCACCACTGCCAGCAGTTAGATGTAAATATTCAGTTACTAGTTTTAATTTAGTGATTAGTGATTTAGTTTGAAACTCCAGCTAAAAAACGCTCATGTTATAACCAAGCTAAATTTGAACTTACGAACAGTTAGTGCAACCGTCTCCTAGCTTTAAAAGGGCCCCCTCCCCCCTCAAAAGTGTTGCCACAAGTAGGATCAATATATCATTATATATCATGCATGTCCATACATGTTTGGCCATATTCCAGATAATGTAGAGAGTAATTATTATGGATGATTATTCACGTTCCCAAATGTGCCCTATTCACATATTGAAGATGCTCAAAGGGTCATCAGACATTCAGATCTTGTAATAAATACTTTAAATTGTTGCTTATAGGCAGCGTGTCATGGGTTCCAGTTCAGATCAAGTATCTCAGGCAGCGCTTACTGTACGTACTTGTGGCAGCTAAACACTAACTAATCTGACATCGTCTTCTTCGTGGTTATGATTGGCTGCTGCCCTCCGCTTGCTTATCCTTGCTGGACCCACCGTTGGTCTGTGGCGACTGTAAATGGTCCGGGAGCAGGACCTCGACAGAAAAACTGATTCGTTTAGCCTGGAAGAAACTGTAGGTGTTGTCAAATCGCAGCACATCTGGAAGAGAGGGGACACAGCACAGGGACACACATGAGCAATAGCTCTTTGATTACACATTATAAATGACTGAACAGGCCACTCACAGACTCCTGGGCGTTCACAGGTCAGTGATCCGTCCTCCGGCACTAAGTGGGAATTGTAGCGCTGGTTGGGCACGACTTCTTCCATCTGAGCCGCTTTCTTCCATTCACCCATTTTAGCTTTGATAAACACCCCAAAACCGATGTCTGCACTCTCCGTGGCAAACTGCCATCTAACAAGACGAGGGGGAAAAGAAGTTTTTAACACTGTTTTCAGACTTTTTAATAAAGACGACCGAAACACTACGGACACATTATTGTGTTTCATGCAGATTATTTAAAAGAATAACTGCTGCAAGTAAAAGCACCCCAGATGTGAATGTATCTATTAACCTTTCTTTAATTAGGCTTATCCCATTGAGATTGAATTAGTTAAAGAATAGGATCAGTCTGAGTTTGAGTCACATTAAGAGGATATCTGACACATTTACAGTCATTTTAGCATCAGATTCCCTCTTTGTGTTTCCCTGTTGAGCTGTGGTGGAAGTATAGTAACACAAAGAGGGACTATGGCACTAAAAAGACTGTAATGTTGAAACATATCTTCTAGACATTTGGAGACTGAAGCTTCATATTAGCTTCAGATAAACTATTAAATACATTATGACGGGATCTTCTAAAGGTCATTATGAACAGGAATGATAACAGCAAGAAAAACATGTTTGAATGTTAACTTAAATCACCTTTTTAAGGATAAAACAACTGAATTTTACCTTTTTAAAGGACTTGTGTGAAGCCCAAAGTATTGCTTATGCTAATTAAATACGTTGTTAGTTGTTTTAAGAGTGTGACTTACGGCTTCAACAGGCTTTTTTTTCCACTATTGACTATTGATTTGCTGCTTATTTTCTCAATTAATCACACAGTATATTAAAAATTATCAAGAAAAAGCACACTTTTCTACTCAGTAAGGTCACATATTGCATGTTTTGTCAGAACAATTGTCAAAAAACAAAATATATTCAATTTACAGTGTTATAAAACAGAGAAGAGCATCAGATCCAGCAAATGTTATTGATTGGTGAACCACTTACTCTACTAACTGTTCAAGGACTAGTATGGTGAAATAATTAATATCACTGCTACCACTGTGGGAAAACTTGAGGCTGACCTGAGGACGCAGCCCGGAAACAGGATCTCATAGTCCAGCTGTTTGGAGGAACCTCGACTGACACTCAGACACTGATCATAGTCCACTTTAACGTGATCCCGCACGTAGTAGGAGGTGGGAACTGGTCCGACGTGGTTTATCTGCAACATGGACGCACACATAAAGACAGCTGAAGACAGATACAAGTCTCAACACCTTTTAAATACAAGAAATATTGGAGAGTAGGAGAAATGAGGAATAAAAAGAGGAAGCTTGACTTACTGTAAAACTGTGTGCTGTTATCTATCTATGAACGGCTGCACACTTTCACTTTTTTTTTTGCACAAAACTGGTTTATTAAACATTCAAAAGTGTTTCACAAAAAACAGCACAGTGTTCTCTCTCTCTTTTCCACTTTTCTGTACATTCACATTAAATCAAACGAAACATCTGATATTTGCCGGTGCATTAACAACCTCCTGTTGTCCTCGAGTCAAGGAAGGGAGAAAAGGAGGGAGGAAAGGAAAGGAAAGAAGGAAGGAAAGGAGGGAGGAAGGAAGAAGGAAGGACAGGAGGGAGGAAGGAAGAAGGAAGGAAAGGAAAGGAGGGAGGAGGGAGGAAGGGAGGAAAGGAAAGAAGGAAGGAAAAGAGGAAGGAAGAAGGGAGGAAAGGAAAGGAGGGAGGAGGGAGGAAGGAAGGACAGGAGGGAGGAAGGGAGGAAAGGAAAGAAGGAAGGAAGGAAGGTAGGAAAGACGGACAGAGGAAAGAAATAGAGAAGGAGGGAGGTAGGAAAGAAGGAAGGAGGGAAGAAAGGAGGGTGGAGGAAGTACAGACAGACGGAAGGAAGGAAGGGAGGAAAGAAGAATAAGACGGGGTCAATTTGACCCAGGAGGATGACACAAGGGTTAAATTGCAGTACAAGATTCAACCAACAGAGGGCAGTGCAGTGACGTCAGGTCAGCTTAGTGTAATTCAATGTCGGTCAGTTCAGTCCAGCAGGTGATTTTAGTATTAAGTGTTTCACAGATGGCAGATAGAGATTATACACACACAGACACACACACGCTAAGAAAATTGATCCTCTTGTATCTTTCTTTTTAGCCTTTTCGATGCGTAAAACATTTAAATAGTTAAAGAGAAAGTTCAGGAGGTTTAAATTAAAATTGTCTTCAGACTCTGAGATACAGGCATTATCTTTCTGTTGGGATCTATCACCAAAAAAAAAACAAAAAAACAAGAAGTCAAACTAAACTGAAAACCACTTCTCTAAAAGACAATGTGTTGCATTAATGTGTTTTCAAACTGAACACGAGCTACTATTGGGAAACAGACGCACACAAAATGATGCAGAAAGGCAATACCAACTGTTTTTTCCACACAATCTTACATAATCCATTAGTGAGCAAAAAAAAAAAAAAAAAAAAATCATTAATTTTGTATTTTTCATAAAGTGTGCAGGAATTGCTGCATCCTGCATGTGGAGGGGAAATGGGATTAAAACCTCACACATGATGCAAATGGTTCAATTAAATCAGTTTTTACAGACTTTCACTGGAAATATATGTTTTAACGTGAATTTATAAAAGGAACAAATCAGTTAATGAAAATCACTTTTAATGGTGAGCTTCAAATTTTATGTCAAAGCTGTTTCCTGCATTTGATGGCTTCGAGCTAAAATCATGCTACAATCTGTTTGTGATGCAAAACTGCAAACTGTCACTCTTATTTTATCAGAAAATCATCTTGTAAATTACCCCAGATTATTTAAATAATTACCAAAAAATAATGCAAACAAAAAGCACATATGGATAAGTGGATTAATGTTTCTTTAAACATTAAAAATTGCATGTTTTAAGTAGATTTCAGGCCCTTAAAAGTTATTCTGATGATTATTAAGACAAACCGAACATATTTTCTAACTATTTTAAAATGATTACTAATCTTTTATGTTTCTCCTCAAGTGTTTCCTTTGTGCTCCACATTGTAACAAAACCACACACACACATAACTCTGCATGTGTGGACAGCACTCGTCTGGTATCGCTTAACAAGAAACAAAAGTTTCTATAAACCTACTCGAAACAGTACAGTACAATGTCAAGGACACACAGCTAGCTAACTGGAAAACTTCTGTTAAAAAAAAGAAGAGTAGAAAAAAAAGAAAACAAGAAAACACTTTGAGGCTGAGCATTTCAATTCCTTGAATCTTGAAATCAGCCGAAATGAATTTCTCTCCTTGTGTTCCTCATCTGTCCTGGGCCCAATTATTTATCTACAGAGACAAACGTGAGTCAGTTTTGTCACCTGGTGAATTATCTATTAGCGTGCGACTACTACTAAAACTATTAAAAGCTGTTCTCTCGTCGTCTGCTAGTTTGCCTGCAAAAATAAATAAATCTCAGGTTGCACAGCGCGTCGTGTGCTGAGGCCGTTGCTAGGCAGCGAGGCAGGGAGGAAGTAGGAAGTAGGAGTGTTTGGTAGATTAATTCTCTTCAATTTCCTGTCTGCAAATACATGTGAATAACTTACCTGTAACAATTCACACACCTTTACGATGCGTTACAATCAGTGTTGGGAAGGTTCCTTTAGAAATATAATAGGTTACAGATTACTAGTTACTCTATTTAAAATGTAATAAGTAATATAACTATTTAAATTACTTAATAGTATAGTAGTGTTTTCAGCTGTTAGGGTAAGTGTTCCCATTAAGTCCAGCTGTGTTGTCATGGATACTGACATGATTTATAAGGGAGATCATTTCTTATGAAGCAACATTTATCTCTCATTGTAAAATGTATTCATTAGTTCATGTAGATTTTGAAATATAAAATAAAGATATTTGAAGTCTGGCATGAAGCTTAATTGGCACTGTGACACCATTTAAGCCCACGTCATGATTTATTTACTAAATATTAAAATATATTGATTTCAAAGAATTAAAAACAGTAATATATGTATTCAGTAACATGTTAGATATTAAAAAATGAGGAAAAAACCCTCCTGAGTAAAATCTGAAAGGTCTGACTTCAGATGTAACCTCCTTTATAATCATCAACATTTAACAGATTACAGTTGTAACTATGGTTACTCCCCAACACTGATTATAATTAATACCTGTTTTTATTGTATTTTACTGTATGCATAGTGAGGTATTTATTTAGCATGTTTGCAGCTGTATTGATTCACTCCGCTGTGAAGCCAGACCAGAATAGTCCTCGCATTGTCATCGACCAGCTGATGATCAAATCCGCTCATTCATGTGTAACAGGATCCCTCACACAGCCGGCGTGTTTAGAAAACGTCTCTTTAGCCGACTGTTAAACTCAGGGGTGTCACACTCATTTTTGTTCAAGGGCCACATACAGCCAAATTTGATCTCATGTGGGCCGGACCAATAAAAAGATGGAAGTAAGGAAGGAAGGAAGGAAGGAAGGAAGGAAGGAAGGAAGGAAAGAAAGAAAAGGGATTAGGAAAGTAAGGAAGGAGGGAAGGGAAGACAAAAGGAAGCAAGGAAGGAAGGAAAAGGGATTAGGAAAGGAAGGAAGGATGGAGGGAAGGAAACAAAGAAGGAAAGAAGTAAGAAAGGGAGGAAGGAAAGAAGGACAGATGACAGGATGGAAGGAAGGAAAAGAAGACAGGAAGGAAAGTGGGCTGGATTGGACGCCTTGGCGGGCCGGTTCTGGCCCACGAGCCTCATGTTTGACATCCCTGGTTTAACTCGACCTTTCACAGCTTGGATGAAACATTACGATGATGAATTATTTCTTTATATATTCTCTGTTGTTGGTTTTTTGCTCGGTTGTGACGGGAAGAGCTGCTGGGATGGGAGGAGTAGTGCGCTAGTCAAATGTAAACCTCTGCTTCAGGTTTAAAATCTGCAGATAAGCCGGCAAATAAATAAAAAGCTGTAGCTGCCTAACTACATGAGCACAGGATGCAAACCAGCGAAATAAATGAAACTACTAAACAATAATCAAAAGTCTCAGAAGAGAAAAGAAACTATTATCTATTAAAGCTCTGAGTTGCAGATCTGTTGATGTGTTTTGAAGCAGCAGTTGGAATCAGACTCGTATCCATGGCGTGACTGTTGGTACTTGTGTCAGACAAACGTTTTGCAAAAGCGAAGTTGCTCCATTTCCTCTCAAAGCCAATGTTTCAGGTCGGCTGTGTGTGCAATGATTATTGACATTCAGCGTAACTGAACTGTGATGTAACTGTATGCAAACTCCTAATGAGTGATTTCAAGTAGTTTTAGAAGCTGTTGTTCAGCACGTGGATATATTGTTATTTATATTGTGATATTATATCATGAGGGTGAGTTCAGATGTATCTCAATTATTTTAGTATGTATCTGTATCCTCCCTTCCTTCCTCCCTCCTTTCCTTCCTTCTTCCCTCCTTTCCTTCCTTCTTCCCTCCTCACTCCTTTACTTCCTTCCTTCTTCCTCCCTTCCATCCTTCCTTCCTCTCTCCCTTCCTTCCTTCCTCCCTCCCTCCTTTCCTTCCTTCCTTCTTCCTCCATTCCATCCTTTCTTCCTCTCTCCTTTCCTTTCTTCCTCCCTCCTTTCCTTCCTTCTTCCTCCCTTCCTCCATCCTTCCTTCCTTATCTCCTTTTCTTCCTTCCATCCTTCCTTCCTCTCTCCTTTCCTTCCTTCTTCCTCCCTTCCATCCTTCCTTACTCCCTCCTTTTCTTCCTTCCTACCTTCCTTTCTTCCTCCCTCTCTCCTTTCCTTCTTCCCTCCTTTCCTCCCTCCTTTCCTTGCTTCTTCCTCCCCTCCATCCAAATGAAGGATTTCAAGTAGATTAAAAACAGAATACAAGTAGTTTTAGAAGCTGTTGTTCAGCACGTGTGGATATATTTTTATTTATATTGTGATATTATATCATGAGGGTGAGTTCAGATGTATCTCAATTATTTTAGTATGTATCCTCCCTTCCTTCCTCTCTCCTTTCCTTCTTCCCTCCTGTCCTCCCTGCTTTCCTTCCTTGTTCCTTTCCTTCTTCCCTCCTTTCCTTGCTTCTTCCTCCCCTCCATCCTTCCTTCCTTCTTTCCTTCCTTCCTTCCCTCTTTCCTTCCTCCCTCCTTTCTTCCTTCCATCCTTCCCTCCTTCCTTCCTTCCCTCCCTCCTTTCCTTCTTCCTCCCTTTCCTCCTTTTGCTCCCTTTCTTCCCTTTCCTTCCTTGACTGAAGTAAATTATTCTGACAGTAGCTTTGACAAACTGTATTCACCTTGATTTTTAAACCAGATTCATTATATTCAACAGCAGGAGAGGCCTGACTGAAATGATTTAAGCACATCTTTCAGGTCACATTAAAGCTAAGAGGATATAACTTCATCTACAGCACCAGTCATAAGTTTGGACACACTTTCTCCTTCTCTTTTAACTGGTTACTGTATGTGTCAGTGAGTCTGTGTTGATTAAGTAGCATCTGCAACAGATATTTGTCTCTTCCAACTCTTCAGTCGCTCCTACTTTAGCTCTAAAGAACAGCACCCACAGGTTTACTGATCCTCTCACTCACCCTGGTCCGACAGCGGGGATCTCCATCAGGGTCCGTCAGCTTGCCCCCGTATATCGCCGGCAGCTCCTCTGCATCGATGTACTTCAGTAATATCTCCTGCCAGTTTGCTGTTAGACCAAAGAGAGGAGAAAAGAACAACACTCATTTCATCAGAAACACACTGAGGCCTCATGCAGGAAGGGTTTCATGTTTTTATCCTAAAACTCTGTCACTTTTTTGTGTGTGGTTTGTTCAAGTGGAGACAGATTCAACAAACTCTCTTGGGGGACTCAGGATTTGGGATGAGCAGTATTGTACCAAATTAATTTTATTAAAATGTATACATTGAGAACGCATAGCAGCGTCCCCGGTTCATATCCGGCCAGGGAACTACAGTATGCTGCAGGTCATTCCCCTCTCTCTCTCTCTCTCTCTCTCTCTCTCTCTCTCTCTCTCTCTCTCTCTCTCTCTCTCTCTCTCTCTCTCTGTCTCCTCTCGCTGTCTCTGTCTCTTTCTCCCTCTCTCTCCCTCTCTCTCTCTGTCTCTTTCTCTCTCTCTCTCTCTCTGTCTCTGTCTCTCTCTCCCTCTCTCTCTCTGTCTCTCTCTCTCTGTCTCTCCCCCCCCCGTTTCTTGTCAGCCTCTCTGCCAGTTTCCAATTGCTGCAACATTGCACAAATGTGTGAATTATTGTGATGAGGTGGGGTGGGATATGAGGATGATATTGTTTGTCATATTTCATGAACTGCTGTTTTGAATTCTGCTCAGGGACTACAGGTGGAAAATAGCAATTTTGCAAAAAATCCTGGCACAATGCATCTCTCCTTATTTTGTACTAGTTTATGTTTTATTGTGCACTGTCTGTTTAAGTTATAAAAATGACAAATTACTACCCAAATTTGTCGTAAATCACTAGTTTCAGCCTGATTAATGTCACCCGTTTGTGATATATCATCATTTGTATAATTAACATCCTTGAAATGTCCTTATAAGCCTAAATGTTCCACTCTGTTTGTGGGCAAGATTCATTCATGTAATTCATGACCTTTCACTCTGCAGAGCTTCAAGTCCTGCTGCCAGAAATAAGCAGATAAGCAGATAACAAATGTAGGAGTGTCCTATTTGTTTAAACTCGAGATGGATTCAGGTTAAGGTGTTGTAATTCTAAATTGAACACGTTTATGCACTTATGAAGACAATCAGAGACAATCTGTTCACGACTCCTACGACAGGTCTGGATCATTGGTAGATTTCATTCATACCTTTTTTAGAGAAAATTGCATGTCTGAGAAAATTGGAAGAATGTTGCATATTTTCTTACAAGAGTGGGAGAGGGGTTTTTTGTTATCTCCTCAAAATACTGTGTAGATGATGATATAGGCTGCTAGTCCTGTTTGTTAATGGAAACTATACTAACGCTTCAAAATGAATGCAACTTATCGATTTTTAAAATGCTGCATGAAAGCAAAGGAGGGAAACAAACATAGCTTTTAAAATATTAGGTCAAATATATTCTGTAAAATCAGGTGAAAGTGATGTCGTGTCTCACCCCCGAGGATGAGGATCTTTTGCCGCGTGTTCTCGCTCAGAAAGTGCTTGACGAGGTTGTAGGCCACAGGGAAGAGTTTAGGAGCTATGAGAGACAAAAAATAAAAAATGTATTAACCAACAATCATTAAAAAGTCTGACCCTTTAACCCTTTTACTGTCACATGCATTCAAAGCTGAAGGGAAACTTTACCTTTAATGACAAACAGCCTCTTCAGGCCTTCTGGGTAGTTGTCCTCAAACATCTGGAGGATCTGGTGAATCAGGGGAAACATATTAAAAGATGCTGATAATAGTGTGTGTGTGTGTGTGTGTGTGTGTGTGTGTGTGTGTGTGTGTGTGTGTGTGTGTCTGTCTCTGTCTCTATACCTCTCCATATGTCTCAATAGCAGGTTTCCACAAGTGTTTCAGACCCAGACCTTCGACGTCGTAGACCATAGTGATTGACTCTACGTTCCTCCCCAGCTGGATGAACACAGACACAAACATAAATCAAGTTACATTCATATTTAATCTGAAATAATGAAATAGATATAGGACAATTTTGGCAGTTAAGGCACCTGGTATGAAGAATTTGAGTATCTGAGAATACAGTACTACTACTTTACTTTTAAATATTTTAAATCTGGTTTAGTAGTAAATCTAGAAAATATGGCTGCAGCTATCTTACACTGATTGTACTGGCCAGCATTAGTAGTACACATCTGGTCCAAAATGTCTTGTAATGATGGATTGTTAGGTCTTAAAGGTGTTGAGATTATGGATGCTATACTTCCTGATTTGGGAAATGTTAATGTTATTCATTTCTTTCTTTGCTTAATCTTCCTTTCCTAATGCTGTCAAATACAGTACATCCGAGGAAAAAGCATGCCATTTGAAAAAATAAGCCTAATTTTGTGCAGCAGGTTAATGCTTTATTTCCTAGCTTTTAATCATCTAGTGAACCCCATGCTGGGAACAACTGCTCTGATGGATGTTTGGGTGAACACGTGCTTTCCTGAACATTTCCTAATGCTAATAAACCTCATATTATCTTCTCAAACCTGCACTAAAACACTCCCGAACACACATTATGTATCTTTTGACTCCCTAGTTTCTGCCCTTACCCTCTGCGTCTGGAGCGTACACTCCTTCTGCAGCATCTCACAGTCTCTGATCTTGGACTTGATGAAGTCCTGCTTGGAGGCAGACAGGAAGAGGCCTTTGGGGTCCACGGGTCCGATGACATCATACCAGATGGGACTCCCCTCACGGTCGTAGCCACACATCCCTCCTGACAGATACTTCTCGATCACCTGCAGCAGCAGGACAAATGGTTTGATCAATTATTGAAGCAAAGCATTTACCATAAAAAGCATCTTGCTATTATTAGATTTAGAGGGTGTTACCTCTGGTGGACGCCAGTCGGTGATTATTAAGTCTACTTTCATCTGTTTCCTGAACTCCATATGCTGGAAGAGAGGAAGCAAAATGATCATTATGGAATATACAGCTTAATGTAGAACATATAATTATGGTAGCTATGGTGTTTCTTAAAGGATAGGTTCACAATGTTTCATGTCTGTGATCATATAAACTCTGTTCATACTTTAATCGCTCTTCCTGTTCATACTGACTATTAAAAGATCCCCATTCAAATGGTGCATATAATAATTTATCATCAAATTCCCTCACCTGTTGAGCTGTGGTGGAAGTATAGTAACAAAAAGAGGGCTATGGCACTAAAAAGACTATAACATTGAAACATATCTACTTAATTTGACTCAAAGTTCTTACTATTAAAATATCCCATTCAAATGTGCTTTCAATGTAAGTGATGGAGACAAAATCCACAGTGTTCATGCAGTCATTTAGGGTAAATATGCATTTAAAACTTTAACTGAAGCTTATATGAGGCTTCAGCAGTCTGAATTTGAGTCAGATCAAGTGGATATCTGACACATTTACAGTCTTTCTAGCATCAGATTCCCTCTTTGTGTTTCCCTGTTGAGCTGTGGTGGACGTATAGTAACAAAAAGACTGTAAAGTTGAAACATATCTACTTGATTTGACTCATTTGGGACGGCTGAAGCTTCATATTAGCTTCAGATAAACTTTCAAATACATGTTTTAAGACAGAAGGAGGACTGTGGATTTTGTCCTCCATCACTTTACATTGTAAGTGCATTACAGTATCAAAGGATCGTCTAATGCTCAGTATGAACAGGAGGAATGATTACAGTAAGAAAAATCTGTTCCAAAAGTTTTAAGACGGGCTTGAACAACTGTTAAATCTGTCCTTTAAAACTTTTTTAAATATTAGACTGTGCAATGGCAGATACACCCAAGCATAATGTAGTGATTTAAGTGGATTAGGAGGGTTTTAGACAGAAGGTGATGCAAAGCTTGCCGTGTCAGTAGGAAGGGGATCAGTTAAGTATCACTGTGCACTCACATACATGCAATGACACGCTTATGAATGTACACACACACACAAAGGTGGAAGACAACGCTCTGATATATGACGAAACATGAGATAAAAAATTTTGCCGTTATTTGATGTAAGCCTGGTGGTTACATTTCATAAACATGAGATCATTTAAAGCTTGTTTAACCTGTTTGTCTTCATTTAATTATTTCTTCACCTCCAGCTCAGCTTTGGTTTGGGTGTGTGTTCATACCACTATTTCTATAATTTAAAGCCTGACTATCATTTCTGATTTAAAAATATGGCAGAATTTAAAGCTACTTTAAGTAATTGTGGTGTTGGTGAGGTTATGTGTAATGTGTATTAATCTGAACACTTAAACAGACAGGAGTGGAAAATGAGATGTTAATTCTTTTTATTTACTTTTGTATTGACTTTTATGTTACTAGTTATCTAACATTTCCACAAATATTTTTAAAAATATTTTGTATATTTTGGATTTTATGAGTTGTATCTCCACCAGGAAATGTTGCCCCTATTAAGGTATTTTAATATATATTTTTAATATAAAAATTATATATCTCCTGGTGCACTTTGCATGTTTAAGGGTTAATTAACAGCAGTATTTGGGGCTATTACAGAGCAAGCTAGACACTCCTAGCCTCTGCTGATGTTATTCAAGATGTTTAATGTCACTCCAGTTATACAAGTATGAGGCTCTATTACAGAAAAACAGTAAATATACAGTAGGGTCCAAAAGTCTCCCAATAGGAGAGCGGTCTCAGGCTTTTTGGACTGTACAAGGCATCAAGGCACAAAAAGGTTGCATATGCAGTCATTGTTTAACATATTGCACAGAGCTTAGATTGTACTTTGTGTGTCTGTGTGTGTGTCTTTTAGGAGTATTATTGCTTGGGGGTCAGCGGTGAAGAGGAGCGACCGTCCACTCCCACCACCTGGAGGAGGTGTGTCAGAAAGTCCAGGGTCCACTAACACACAATGGTGTGTTCAGGGACCAGATCGTTAAGCTTATTGACGAGCCTCGAGGGCACTATGGTGTTGAGCTGTAGTCCACAAACAGCGTCCTCGCATAGGGGTCCCTCATATTCAAGTGGGAGAGGACGCTGTATAGGTCGTACTTAGCGAGTGTGCTGCTAATTGTCTTTAACCCTTTGTAGGTCTGCTCAACTGTTTGTGTCACAGCCAAAAATCTATTTAAGGCAATCTTTACCACTTGTATGAGGTATGTAATGCACAGAAAGACCACCAGAGTGTGTTATGGTTGCTATAGATACAGGTTGTTCTATGGTTGCTATAGATACAGGTTGTTCTATAGTTGCTATAGATATAGGTTGTTCTATGGTTGCTATAGATACAGGTTGTTCTATGGTTGCTATAGATACAGGTTGTTCTATAGTTGCTATAGATACAGGTTGTTCTATGGTTGCTATAGATACAGGTTGCTCTATGGTTGCTATAGATACAGATTGTGTTATGGTTGCTATAGATACAGGTTGTTCTATGGTTGCTATAGATACAGGTTGTTCTATGGTTGCTATAGATACAGGTTGTTGTATGCTTGCTATAGATACAGATTGTTCTATGGTTGCTATAGATACAGATTGTGTTATGGTTGCTATAGATACAGGTTGTTCTATGGTTGCTATGGATACAGGTCGTGCTAGTGTATAAACTTAGAATAACACAAATCACTGCTGATATAAGAGATCCTGCTGGAGACATTTTTTGAAGTTGAGTTTTTTTCATCTTATACACGAAAAGAATGAGTCTCTAACAAGTTTTGAACAAATGCTGTCTGTAGAAGTCCGTAAAACATAAAATCTAGGGTAAATGAGAAAAGAAATCCATGTTTTATGTTGTCAAGGCCTCACAGAGGTAGGGAAAGCAAAGAAATTATCTTTTTTAAATAGCACTTTCTTGGTGTGACCTACAAAGGGTTAAAAAAGAAAGTGAGCTCGTGGTGAGCTAGTTAACTGTGATATCTGTCGTATCAGGTCATATGTCCTCCTCAAATATCTGGACGTGTGTTCCCAACTTTGAGAAATGAGGACAGAGACTTTTAGCAGCCAGCAGCTCGGAGACGAAGACCAGAAACTGAACATTAATGAGCCGTTTAAGGAGATAATCTGTCAGAGCTGCCTGTCTGTCAACAAATCAATGAATGCTGCAGCTTTTAGTAGTGTGGGTGTAAATCACATCCTATCATCACTGTCTTAAGTACTCACTTTATCCACTCTATTTATCTTATCTCCTCAGACTGCTCAGATGACTCAGTTTCCCCACAGAGAGCCATTACCACACCGCTCCTCTCTAATCCTCAGACGCTCCTGAGCTGACGGACTACAGTCTGTGATGGACTTAACTTCACTCTCACCAACACACTGAGACAGGAGGTACTGTGGTTGCACCCTAGGTTTGCAACAGTTGAATCCCTCATATTAAAGATGTTGTAGTACATGATTTAAAGTGTGTTTATATAAATCTGTATAAAAGCTCTACTCATGCAGGTACTAAGTTTAAGTCTTGTGGAGGTGTTACCTTTCGCAGCATGGCCTCAGACTTCTGGAGGTTGAAGTTTCTGGCTGGAAAAAATAGAAGCAAAGAAAAAGTAGAGAAAAATTATTAAGAAGTGAAATGATGTAGGATGCAGGTTATAGTGTAGTTGTGTATATAAGTTTATTCATGTATATTCTTAGATGGGCTTTTTATAATATACTATAAGATGCTCATGTATCTTCCCTCTACACCTGACCTGCATCCCCTTTGTCAGCCCTCCTGTCGTCTCATTAGTTCAGTTAATATTTAAGTCTAGTCTTGTTACATCTTTTTTCGGTGTAGTTCAGGTTTCCTTGCTCCCAAAGCTGCATTTGGATCCGTCTAACGCTGCTTCCTTACAGCATCCCCTCATCTCCTTAACCCTTTACATACTGTTCATACCTCACCCTTGTTTTGACAAATAAATTAACTTCTTTTTTTTTTAAACCAAATAAGGATGAAAAAAAACTTCATATAAAAGTTTTAAATAAATGGGAGGAAAAAAACAGTTACAAAAGAGTTTTAAGAAGTGCTAAAAATACTAAAGGAACATTTTAACTGCATAACTCTTTTAATTTATACCCTCTGGGAATAAAACTTGTATAACCACCAAAGGACTTTTTTTGGTCTATCGTGGTCATTATTAAAACCTCAGTGTCAGTAGAAGTCGTCCAGAACAGAGTGACCACACGAGTCTAATACTCCGTCTAAGGTGATTAGCTCCGCAGCTGACAGTCTGGTGGAAAAGCACCACAGTGTCGTGAATTGAGACTTACAACTCCAGCAGTGGATTACATAGCGCCTAATGCCCGTTCTAATGCCCCGTTCTAATGCCCCATTCTGGCACCTTCCTGGAGCCTCGAGGGCACCCAATGACTCACAATTACAAAAGCACGAAGCGGACGGGCTCTGGCAGGGAGGTGACGAGGCCGTGTGTTATTTTCGGTCAGTTATTAGTGTTATGATGTCATCATTTAACTCCGTCGCTGCTCATCCTGTTTACTTTTCATTACAGCGTCATTCATTCATCTACTTTTTCTGTTTTGACTGTTCCTTCCTTCCTTCCTTCCTTCCTTCCTTTCTTCCTTCCTTCCTTCCTTTCCTTCCTACCTTACTTCTTTCCTCTGTCCTTCTTTCCTTCCTTCCTTCCTCCCTTCCTTTTCTTTCCTCCCTTTCTTCCTCCCTTCCATCCTTCCTTTCTTCCATCCTTCCAGCTTTCCTTCCTTCCTTCCTTTCCTTTGCTCCCTTTCTTCCTCCCTGTTACCATCCTTCCTTCCTTCCTTCCTACCTTCCTTCTTTCCCCTGTCCTTCTTTCCTTCCTTCCTTCCTTCCTTCCTACCTTACTTCGTTCCTCTGTCCTTCTTTCCTTCCTTCCTTCCTTCTTTACTTCTTTCCTCTGTTCTTCTTTCCTTCCTTCCTCCCATCCTTTCCTTTCCTCCCTTTCTTCCTCCCTGCTACTGTCCTTCCTTCCTCCCTCCTTCTTTCTTCCTTCCTTCCTCCCATCCTTTCCTTTCCTCCCTTTCTTCCTCCCTGCTACTGTCCTTCCTTCCTCCCTCCTTCTATCCTCTGTCCTTCTTTCCCTCCTTCTTCCTTTCCTTTCATTTCCTCCCTGCTACTGTCCTTCCTCCCTTCCTTCCTTCTTTCTTCCTCCCTTCCATCCTTCCTTTCCTTTCCTCCTTTCCTTTCCTCCCTGCTACTGTCCTTCCTTCCTTCCTCCCTTCCCTCTTCTTTCCTTCCTTCCTTCTTTCCTTGACTCAAGGATAACAGGAGGGTTCATGTATTATTTCTCATCAGCGAATAAAGGAGGAAAACAGACTTTTCTTAGTTTTGTAAGATGACATCAGACTCCGAGCTCGTCCTCAGATCACTGTCCAACGTTTTATATGATGATGATCTGAAATAACGTTATCTAAAGCTTGGATAAAAGTTCATAATCTCTACGAGGACAACTCATGTAGATCATTATCTGATAACATTTAATGATTTCACCTTCAACCTAGGTGCCAAACACTTTGATAGATGACTGACTTTATCACTAAATGTGGTGCTTAAAATCACAGACAGCTCTTTAACCCTCCTGTCGTCCTCCCGGGTCAAATTGACCCCGTCTGTTTTGACTGTTCCTTCCTTCCTTCCTTCTTTCCTTCCTTCTGTCTGTCCTTCCTCCCTCCTTTTCTCTTTCTTTCCTTCCTCTCTCTTCCTCCCTTCCTTTTTTCTTCTTTCCTTCCTTCCCTCCTTCCTTCTTCCCTTCTTTCCTTCCTTCTTCCTTCCTTCCTTCCTTCTTCCTTCCTTCCATCTTCCATCCTCTTTCTTTCTTTCCTCCCTTCCGTTTTTCTTCTTTCCTTCCTTCCTCCCTTCCATCCCTCCTTCCTTCCTCCCTTCCTTCCTCCCTTCCCTCCCTCCTTCCTCCCTTCTTTCCTTCCTTCCTTCCTTCCTTCCTTCCTTCCTTCCTTCCTTCCTTCCATCCTCCCTCCTTTCCTTTCTTGACTTGAGGACAACAAAACTCTCAGCTGATTTTACAAAAAGCTTAAAAGGACTTTATTAGAGCTTAGACAACAGCAGGCAAAACCTTTTATATATGTTGTCAATGACTTAGACTGAGTTTTGAGCTAAATTAAAGAAATGCATATATATATATATATATATATATATTAACTCATTCATGTTAAATCTCTTAGACTATCTGTCACTATCTGTCACTCTTCAAATATGAAGAAAAAATACAAGCAAAAGACAGAAACTAAGACATCTCTTCTTAAAACTGCTCTCTCCTCCTTGGCCTTTGACACCTTGTAAGACGTTGACTTTATTATTTGATTTAATAGTTTTATTGTATGGCTTTTATTGTTTTTACTCATGTTTTATGTCTTTTTAATGTATTCTATATGCATTGTTATGCCTCGTGTGAGCTGCTATGCCTTTTATTTATTCTTCTGTACAGCACTTTGATCCACTGTGGGTTTTGTTTTTTTTTAAATGTGCTTTACGAATAATGATTGAATTAGAAACTTGAGATCAAGATAAGACCAAAACCATAGTTCAGAGGAAGTTGCTGACATAAACTGAACCCTGACGCACCCTGTGAAAATGTAAAGTGTTACATAACATGCCGCACACAGAGCACAATATATGATATGATATGATGATAACGTGGTCTGGTACAACTGATAATCTAATGACAGTTGCACACAGATAAATACATGACAAGCTGCAGTAAGAGTTATCTGAGGGGGGCGGACGTTTGTTTAGTTGGCTTTTCTAAGAAGGCGAAGGAAGGTCATTGCCCTTTCTTAGAGGAGTCGTCTCTCTCATGGGAGGAGCAGAGTCTATCTGGGTTTATTCTACAGTGTAGTAAATAAGACAGGATGCACTTTATCACACTGGATTTAACAAAGAAGAACTGATTCTGATTCATCACAGGACCTTTTGTATGTTGCATATCAGTATTATCTTTCCCACAATATGTCATTTTGCTTTCCAGAGGAGTAAAAGAACAGATATCCTCTATGTCTAAGGAGTAAAAGTGCACAATTTACTCAAAACTTGAACTCCATGTATGAAGAAAACAAGTTAAAACGTGTGGTGATCTGTGAGGAAGTGAACTTTCTACCACTCTCACTTTAATTTGGAACCAAGCAGAAGTTTAACATTGATTTTTAGCAGAGTGGTCACAGTCAGAGTAGGTCACATGAAACACTTTATACAAAAAAATGTCCTTAAATCTATGAAGACGTGTTGAAAAATGACTACTAGAGACATTAAGGGTCTAAAAATATGTTTAAAAGTCAAGAAAAGCTGCATCTAGATATTGTTTTAGGGAAGTATCACATGCATCTGTATTTCTATATTTATATTCTAGGACTTTACTGGAATATCTTTGCATGATTTAAAGTCTTATTTATTTTATATTGGCTCTTAATGCAGCGCCTCAGTTCAGCCTCTGTCTGTAACAAGCCGTTTTAGCTCCTGCCTTTTTAAGCTCTCTCTGGCAGACGTCGTCCGACTCTGAAAGCTTCATAAACAAACAGTAATAGGATTTACTATTCTCACTTATTTTCTCCTTTTATTCTTTACTCCAAATGGCAACTTCTCAAATACAGTACCAGCCAGAAGTTTGGACACACTTGAATGAGGAGAAAGTGAGTCCAAACTTTTGTACATCTGTTAATGTTCGAGAAAAACAAGAGGAAGAAGAAAAAAACTAACAACTTTAGCAACAAAGGATGACAGCTGTCTGACCTCAGGTTAAAGGGGAAGTGGAGCTAACATTGCAAATATTTGGAGAAGATTGAAGCTTCTGACTTTTAGGGAAGAGTTTTGCAGATTTGATCATGTTTAATATAATAATAACAGTATTTAAATGATAGAAAGAAATCACAAAAAGCGCCTTATTCCCCCTTTTATGCATTGTGCCTTGTGTTATGGGCCTCTATTGTAGGAAGTAGACCTTTAAAATGAATCCATTAACTTCAACTTAATTTAAGATAACTTGCTACTTACTTTCTGTAGCCAACATTTGGAGGACTATGTATAAACAACACTATAAATACTGTTTAACATGCAAGTTAATACCTTCAAATTAAAGTTGAGGGTCTGAGCATTTTTATATAAGAACAATAGAAACTTGTTCAAAATCCACCATTTGATTTGATCATATTTAATATAGATAACCAACATCATAACTGTCACAAAAAGCGCGTTATATCCCTTTTTAATGTGTTGCACCCTGTGTTATAGGCCCTCATTGTAGGAAGTAGATGTGGGACAAACTTTTAAGAGTATAGTGTATGAAATGTCTCTTTAAAATAAACCATTAACTTCAACCTAATTTCAGATAACTTGCTACTTACTTGCAGTTTAATACCTTCAAAATAAAGTTGAGGATCATTTTTATATAAGAACAATAGAAACTTGTTCAAAATCCAGCATTAGTTTTGCAATCATTACTGTTCAGTGTTCACCTCGGGCTCTTTGCTTTAAATCAATGACCCGCGCTGAGCTAACCCTCATCAGTCCCTCTCTGCGTATGAACAGTACTCATCTATACATCCACAGTGAGAGGGTAAACAGACCCTCATTGTCAGTGTTTGAAACTGTGACGCTGACCTTTCCCGAGAGGCAACGGAGGGTATTTCACAACAGCTCCGAGGGCTTAATTAGAGAGAACAATTCGCCCCCTGCTACCACCGCTGCATTATTCTTGTTATGAAACGATTTCTGACTGTCATTGAAGTCCTCCGAGAGAGCGACAGAGGCACAGCAGACGGGCTGTCGTCTATTGTAGTGTACCTTTAATGCGATTTGCCGTGGATTAGCCTGATACACCGAGTGCTAGACCTCCTCTGCTCCACAACTAATCAGAACAAGGTCTTCCCTTTTTTTTTTTCCTCCCAGAGTCTGAGCGTGTAATCTCAACCTCAACCGAGGAAAATCTGAATCAGGGTATCGGCCCAAATTGAATCTGAAAAAGAGGGAAATGACACTGACCTGTATCATATCACTCAGTTTTTCACAGTTGTGGTTTGAGTGTTGTGCATGGGTGTGAAAACCATGTGAGTCTCTTTCTCAACTCCTGCAAACAAGGGTGCTTTACTTTCATTGCATCATGTCCTTTTATAATGTAATAAACCACTGCAGCTTCTGCTTATTTGCTCTGGTGCAACAACACAGACGGATTTCCACTGTGAATGCATGCAAATGATCCACAGGCAAATCATCTATAAATATAACCACACACATGCACGGAGGAGAAGGATCCAGATTATATATATAGGTGGAGGTTTTTACTTCAGCTGTAAATGCAAACAGAAAAAAAAAGCAGCGTCATTAAACCCACTGGAGCTTCACCTCACCTCTGAGCCAACGTAACAGGAAGTGGTCATGTTGTGCAGGAAGTTGAGGAAGAATGTCTTGTATCCTCTCTCGAAACTACAGCGCGAAGATGGAAAGAAGAAGAAGAAGAAGTAGAAGAAGAAGACATGTGACATACTGTGTTTGCATACGAGCAACCAAAAGGGAAGTCAATACTAGAAGGGGACTTTCGGGGAAATGTTAAACTGAATTATTAATGAACCTGAAAGTAAAAAAAAAAAATGATGATACAGTACTTTTCTGTGTCTGTACTTTAAATGCTTGTGACTCTGTGACTAATTATCTTTCCACACTTTAATGGCAATGTTCAACAATCATTCCTGGAAAAAATGTGTTTTTCCAATTGCACAATAAAACAGTCAAAACAACATTCATGTCATCACATTTTAGGTTTTAACTACTTTTAAATGGTCATAAGTAGATAATGACACCTGAATTATCTTTATTGAGTAATCTGGTAATTAAGTTCTTGCAACATTGATGAATTGTTTGGCCTATAAAATGTCAGAAAATGGCGAAAAATTATGAGAAACTGTTGTTATAATCCATTAATTGTTTTAAAAGTCATTTTTTATGTTAAAATGCTCTAGTTCAAGCTTCTTAAATGTGGATATTTCCAGGTTTATTTAGTCTCTTGATGATAGAAAACTGACTTTTGGTTGCTTTTTTGGGCTTCAGGAAACATTTTATAGACCAAACAACTAAAATAAAAGCTTAATTGATAGTAATAATCATTAATTGCTAGTGCTAGAAACATATATCTAAGCTTCCCCAGCCCCAAGATGACATATTTGCATTGCTTGATTGTCCAAAACCCAAAATATATTCACTTTACTATAACAGAAGACGAAGCAAAGCAGCAAATATTCAAACCTGAGAAGCTACAACAAGTGATTTTTTGGCATATTTGCTAGAAATCCAATTTAAGTGATTATTCTAAAACTACAGGGATTAATCTGCTGCTATATCGGCCTCCACTCACTCTTCTGGTTTTCTCACCAGATGTTAGAACCAATTGGCTGCAGAGATTTGCTCCCATTCAACCACGGGAGCATTAATGAGGCTTATTAGTAGGCTAAGTGGCGCCTGAGTGGTTTATTACATAACAATTAGAGTGATGACAAGAAAGAGAATTATAATGTAAGTATAAATCTGCCTCCTGTTCATACTATTAAAAGATCTCATTCAAATGTGCTTTCATTGGAAGTGATGGAGTCAAAATATGAGGCTCCAGCAGTCTGAGTTTGAGTCATATGAAGTGGATATCTGACACATTTACAGTCTTTTTAGCATCATATTACCTCTTTGTGTTTCCCTGTTGAGCTGTGGTGGAAGTATAGTAACAAAAAGAGGGACTATGACACTAAAAAGACTGTAACATTGTAATATATCTACTTAATTTGACTCATTTGGACAAACCTGAAGCTTCATATTAGCTTCAGATTAACTTTTAAATACATTTTTCTGCACAAGAAGGAGGGCTGTTCACTCTATCCCTCCATCACTTCACATTGTCAGTGCATTATGAAAGGATCTTACAATGGCTCTATGAACAAGAGGAATGATTACAACAAGAAAAACAGGCTTCATTGTTCATTTACGCTCTGGACTGTTTTGTTAAGACAGTCTTGGGGGGAAAAAACTGTGAATCTGCCCTTTTTAAATCATGATTATGTCACAATTAAGCCTTCAGCATGCAGATCATTGATAGCCAATTTACCCATTTAAAAGGAAATTGCTTAATCTAGATTATGATGATGATTATTATTGTTATTATCATTATTATTAGTAGTAGTATTAGCCTATTATTATTATTATTATTATTATTATTATTATCTTCTTACCTGCTGCAGGGCTTCAGCCTGTTTAGGACTGAGGTCTCCTACTTTTCCACTCATGTCTGCGTCCAGAAGATGCCAGATGAGGTCCGGTTGGCTCCTCTGAGAGACACGCAGAGAAAATAAAACAAAAACAAAAACAGCACCGTCACTGTGAACCGTGACCGTCCGTCCCTGTGATGCTCCTGCACGGCTCTGCCAGCCTCTTATCCCCGCTGTCAGCTGCCTGCAGGTGGAAAAAGATGGTCAGGGGAGGAGAAACAAGTGTAAACACGACACACGCACTCACTGACCGCCTGCTGCAGAGAACAGTCCAACCAGCTGACTCTGCCAAAGAGAGGAGGAATAAACAGGAGGATCACTCTGGAGGAGAAAGAGTGAACTACAGACTTGGAGTGATAGAAATGTTGGAAATGTAATAGGTTACAGATTACTAGTTACTCTATTTAAAATGTAATACGTAATGTAACTAGTTTAATAATGCTATAAAATTAATGTAACGTATTACATTTGATTACTTTTCTAATTTTCTAACCAATGTTTTCAGCTGTTAGGGTAAATGTTCCCTCCATCTGTCCTTCATTCCTTCCTTCCTTCCTTTCTTCCTTCCTTCCTTCCTGAGTGTTCCCATTAAGCACCAAAATCTGAGTCCAGCTGTGTTGTCATGGATACTGACATGATTTATAAGGGAGATCATTTCTCATAAAGCAACATTTATCTCTCATTTGGAAATGTGACTATAAAGAATTAGTTACATTTATTAAATTACATGTAACTAGTTACTCCCCAACTCTGATAATAATAGTATAACACAGACAAACTACTAAACTACAAAGTGATTCATCTTATATAAATAGTATAGATGATCTTTGGTCTAAATCCTAAAAGCTTGCACATGCGCACAGAAGACATTAAGTAATTACAAACCGGTTGTTGTTGTTTCTTTTATTTGATTCAGTGATTGAGTAATTAACACATGTCACTGCAGGCTCGTTTTCAACTATAATTGTTACACACTTATGAGCAAATGTCCTCTATTACCAGACTATATGATGATGTTGTGCTGCGCACGCGCAAAATAAAGCAGGTGCATGTAGTTTTCATTCACTGACATTAAATATCAGACAGTGGAGCTATATTAAACTATTTCCTGTGTTAACATGTGAAAAGCTTAGTCTTAACGTTTAATACAGAACTAACTATACATATACATTTAATAATAAGCAGCTTTCTCGTAACCATGGGATACCTTTATATAGTCTATACACCACTAATGATAAACAAAAGTGAAAGTGAATGAAAAGCTTGACTAAAGTTTGAATCTTACCAGCGCTGTGTGCAGATACGTCTGATCAATAAAGGAAACTATAGGAAGGGGAGTGGTGGCTTTAAAACGAAGCAGGAAGTACAGATAATTATTATTGTCACATTCATCATGTTTATCTTTGGTTGTACAAGTTATAAAATATGTAAAATTAAAGGAAAAATAACAAAAACTACACTTTAATCTAAATATATATTTGGCTCTGAATAGTTAATAGTTAGTTAAAATAACTAAATTATGACGTTTATTTTGTTTAATATTAAATTAAAAGCATCTCAAACTCATCTTCATTCAAGGGCCACAAACTAACACAATATGATCTGATGTGGGCCAGTAAAAAGATGTAAGGAAGAGAAGGAAGGAGGGAAGGAAGGAAAGATGGAAGGAAGAAAACAGAAAGAAGGGACAGATGGAAGGAAGGGAGGAAAGAAGAGAAGACATGATGGAAAGAAAGAAAGAAAAAAGAAAAAAGGAAGAAAGAAAGAGTGGATGGAAAGATGGTGGGAAAAGAAAGAAGGAAGAAGAGTGGGCCGGATTGGACTCCTCGGTGGGCCGCTTCTGGCCCGCGGGCCTTATTTGACCCCTCTATTCTATCTTTGTGGTAGCTTTGCGGTTGCAACCAAGATAGTAATCCTCCATTTGTTTCCGGTCGGCACCGAAAGCTGCCCTTCGATTCTTTACATTCTTCGGGGGGTTTGAGCTAACTTTGGTTGTACACGCCAGTTAACGTAAAAATCACAAAAACTACACTTTAATGGAAACTTTTATGTCTCCGAACACTATCCAATTCACTTAAACAACCCAATTATGACATTTAAACTTGTATTATATTAAATTTTAAGTCTCTATCTTTGTGGTAGCGATGCGGACAAGATAGTAATCCGGCACCTGTTTCCGGTTCGCACCGGAAGCTGCCCTTTGCTTGTTTACATTCTTCGGGGGCGAACAAAAAAAAATGCGAACACCTCTCCAGAAATGACGGGTGACAGCTGATTAGGTTTGAGTATTTTAGACAGTTTTCAGCTGTATTTTCTCTCCGTGTTGTTGTTTCATCGGACCATGGCTGCAGCTGGTTATCTCCGGTTAATCCTGCCTCTCCTCCCGCTGCTGTGCCCGGGGTTGCAGCCGCCGGTGGAGGCGGCGGAGCAGGTCGCTCTGGTGGAGGTGTTCGTGGAGCAGCGGCCCGGTGTCAGCGCTCTGCTGCAGGGGGAAGTGGTGGAGTCCAGCCC